>NW_006967610.1:0-3976 GCF_000164805.1 Carlito syrichta
TACATACAAAACATACAGACTTTTGGGTTCCATTTCTAGCTTTTCATTTATAAGTTATTTTTATTTATAAATCTGTTAATTGAGCAGGTTGAAAGAGTTTCCATAATTTAAATATTGCTCATATTTTGCATATGTAAAAGTAGCATATCAGAATCTTCAGGTAAAATTACTTGTTGTCTACCGGTAATAGGAGGCTTGTCTTAGAGATAGAAGAAATATCCAGAAACCTAGGCAAGATCCTAACCTATTCCAAAACATATACCCTACTGATCCTACACAGTGTCTTGTATTTCCCTATACATTTCTCAAACTATTTGAGCAAATAAAATGATTACTTTTAAAATGCATCCCGAACTTGGCAAGGGAAATATATTAAAACATTAGCAACTAAGAATACTAAATGAATTAGTTTTATCAGAATATCTTCAGTTTTGTATTGCAGTTTGACAGCTTATTTATAAGGCTAGTTAGTTTTGATAAGAGGAAACTAAAAAATATCTTAAATAATGACCTTAGTGTGAGAACTAAGAACCCCAAAAAAGGCACTGGATGCTTTACAAGTAGATGAATGCCAAGAGATGAGACAGCATAGTAATTATAACAATTATACTAAAATATTAACAGGTAACTTTCATTAGCATAGCCTATATACTAGGTACGCTAAGCATTTATGCATGTATTAACTTAATTTTCCCATAATTATGATACTAATTATGCTATAATATTAATACATGTAAAATCCAAGGCACAGGAGTGTCTGCAATTTGCCTAAGTGTGCCCAACTACTAGGTGACAGAATATTGATCATGCACCCAGGAATTCTGGCTCATTACATCACACTCATAATCACTGTGTCACGATATTCTGTATAACGGTGAAAAAATAAATGGAAGAGAAAATAGAATGAAAGTTCTTCTTGAAGCCTATACTGTGCCATTGCCTAAACCAGACATTGTAATTGTGTTTACCTATCACACTGCTTTGCATGTGATACTGATTTAAATATGATACTGACCTAAAAAGCTTTAAACTTTGTTCTTTCGTTTATACACAAATGACCCTGGGGCAAATCTCAATTTTATTGTCCTAAGGATACTATGAATTATGATATTGTACCACATTCTTTCTAAAAATACTCCCAGTTTTGATGTCTGCTTCTATGCCCAGTGATTAACTAAAACAATCTTTTTTCTTCATGTTCTTTCCTATGTCTTCCTTTGTCAAAGTCTTCATATATACTTATATTCTAGATTTGGAGAAGACCATTATGTGCAACAGTTTTTGTGGTATAATACTACCTTTCATCTCAGTTTTGTGTCATTTAAAATAAATCAGTTGGCAAAAGTAATATCCTGTATAGAAAATCAAAGAAATTATTAGAATGCTTCTTCCACAATTTGATTCTATAATTTGAGGGCCATCTATATGTTTGAATCTGACAAAAGGTTATTTTTAAACTGCAAAATCTAACATACAGTCAGTATCTTGAAGAGAATAATGTTTTACATGCTGCACAGTACATTCCCAATGGCTCCTAAGTATACATCTGATCACAAGACTCAGTAAAAATTATCTAGAGGACATCTAGGTAAATTTACAGATTAAATGCAATCTCTATCAAATTGCCAGCATTATTTTTCACAGACCTAGAAGAGCCAATACAGAAATTCATATGGAAACAAAAAAGAGCCCGAATAGTTAAAGCAATCTTCAATAGAAGGAACAGAGCTAGAGGCATCACACCTCCACAATTTAAACTTTATTACAAGGCAACAGTGACCAAGACAGCATGGTACTGTTACAGGAATAAACATATAGACCAATGGAATAGGTCCAAAAATAAAAGTATGGTCCTTCAGTCAACTCATCTTCAACAAAGTCATCTTAATAAACAAATATCAAGGAGAAGAAAAACATATTCAGCAAACGGTGCTGGGAAAACAAGTTAGCTACATGCAGAAGAATGAAACTGAACCCTTACCTATTACCATATACAAAAAATAATTCAAAATGAATCACGGTCTTAAATGTAAAACCTCAAACTATAAGAATCTTAGAAGAAAATTGAGCTAGGTGCCTGGCTCATATCTGTTATTCCACTACTTTGGGAGGCAGAGGCAAGAGGGTTCCCTGAACCCACAGGTTCGAGGCCAGTCTGGGCAACTTCACAAGACCTCACAATAGATCAAAAAATGAATTGGGCATGGGATATAAAAATTTAGTAGGAAAAAAACTAGTGTAAGAACAGTTTAAAAATATTCCATCAAGAATTACTCTGCCAAAGAGATAAGATTGTTAAAAAGAACACAAGGGCTGTGATAAGGCTGTGAAGCAAGTGACAATGTTTATGATGGATGGTGCATTTGAACTGATACTGAAGAATTTAAAGAATATAAGTATTAACAATAAATTGAGATAAAGAGAAGTCCTGTTCAGCTGCTGTTCATTCATAGACTAACGAATATTTGTCATCAGAAGACCAGCAAGGTAGTTGAGCTTTTCTGAACTCTGTATAACTTGTTTGCCTGATTACAACATAACTAAACATTTCTTTCATTATGGTCCTTCAGTCAGCTCATCTTCAACAAAATCATCATAAACAAATATCAGGGAGAAGAAAACCATATTTAGCAAATGGTCCTGGGCAAACTAGTTAGCTACATGCAGAAGAATGAAACTGGACGCTTACCTATTACCATATACAAAAATAATTCAAAATGAATCAAGGTCTTAAATGTAAAACCTCAAACTGTAAGAATCTTAGAAGAAAATCAGGCTAGGTGCCTGGCTCATGTCTGTTATTCAACTATTCATAGGTGCCTGGCTCATGTCTGTTATTCCACTATTCATTGCGCAAGCATTTCACAGAGATTTGTGCATGCAAAGATACACAGGAATATGCAAACAGGAAAAACACACAGGAATATGCAACAAACAACCACAGTAATATGATTAAGTCCTAGGAGATATATATACAAAATGTTCTTAAAGCACAGATAAAGGAGAATGTAAGAAAGAGAAAAAGTCTAGAAGTCTTAACAATAGAGGCAACATCTGAGTTACTTGTTAGAATGAAAATAAGTTTTTCAGACAGGTAAGGGGGAATGGTATCTGCTTTAATTATACATTAATCACTCCATTCTGCCGCCTGGATGTATATCAGTATAATAACTATGAAACAAATGAAATAAGTCAATTCATGATTTGTGTTAAATACTTTCCAATAAGTTACAAAATCTCCCTTTTTTAAAAAAAATTTTTAGATTACATCGAACCACTAAGTCTGTGGCTATTTATTTATTCCATAGCAGTAGAAAACTAATACAAAGCACATATGTTTGGGGAATTCTCAGATAAGCAGATTTTAAATCACTCACTATTAAATTAACCACAGGTAAAGAAATTACTAGGGGAATTAGAAAATATTTTGAATTGAATAAGAAAGAAAAAAACAACACATAAAAATATATGGAATACAGTTGAAGTATAACTTAAATGGAAATGTATAGCTTTAAAGCTGTAAATACACTATATTGAAAACAAAATGGCCTCAAATCAATAACCTGATTGCCCTCTTTAAAATAGTTTTTTTTCCTTATTGTTGTGTGATTTTATTTTATTTTATTTATTTTATTTATTTTTTTATAGTCAATATTTTTTATTATGATATTGTGCGGTACAGTTAAGGGCTAGGTATACAAATATGCTTCATTCAGGCACCCTTGTTGATAAGAGGTGTCTCCCCACCCCCAGACAGATATTTACTACTGTTAATCCCATCTCCCTTCCCTCCACCCATAGTTTCCCACCACTGTCAGTCATTTTCTTATAGTATTATGTTGCATGTTCAAGGTCCACTATATGAGTGAGAACATGTGATACTCTGATCTTTGTTTCTGTGAGAGATCACTCAGTATTATAGACTCTAGTTCCATCCAGGTGCTGCAAAGTTCATGATTTTGTTCTTTTTTTATGG
>NW_006967610.1:4124-5835 GCF_000164805.1 Carlito syrichta
CCACCAACAGTGTAGAAGTGTTCCATTTTCGCTACACCCTCTCCGACAATTGTTATTTTTTGAATTATTGATAATTGCCGGGGGGAGGGGGAGTTAAGTTACAAAATCTCTTAACCAAGTTACCAGTCAACATGTAACTTCCCATTATGTCGTCATAATGTTTGTCTTGATAATTTGTGAAAGTCAGTTTCCCATTTTACATTTTATATAGATATAACCTCTTTATATTTATTGAAGTTGTTTTAGTTGTAGATTTATGTGCTTTAAAGAAGAAAAGTAAATTCTAAGCTTTAGAATCTTCTACATGGATGCGATTAAATATTCCACCACATTCTGAAATGGTTAATCTCTGAGAAAGTGCTGTTACTTTTTGATCTCTGTAATTAGTCTTCATTATAACAAGAATTGTGTAAATGAAATATGTGACACATTAGAAGAATCGTTTAATATTAATCGCTGATATTTATTCTTAACGAACCATGAAGATGTTTTGGATATTCATATTGTTTATTCTTTTGATTTTAAAAAAAGGTTCTGGTTTGGTTGCACAATTCACTTTTAAGAAGTATTGCACATAGCCAGAATTTTGTATCATATATTATTATTATCAATTCTCTTAATCGATGTATGTCATAGTATTCTTTTTTCTCATTGACTGGTAAAATTAATATGTCAAATGTTTAACATGCTACTTAATTCAGTTTTGAGTATCATATTATTTTAGAGTTCTTTAATTTTCATTTCATAGTTCTTTTACATGAATCTTATTTATTAATCATTGATCCAGAGAAGTATTCATCAAATTGGGCTACATACATCAAACCTCAAATTTTCCCTATTCAGAGGCAACACTAAAAAGTCTTTATACTGCTTAACACTGCTATCTCTACTAAAGTTATTTTCCTCATCCTTGATTATTTTAATATGTGGTATTTTGATTTTATTTAACTTTTTTGTATATTTATGTTTGATACATTCAAATAACTAATTATTTATTGGACATAAATTATTACTTTTGACTAATTTTTCTTCATAAAAGGTGCTTTAGTTCACTTTTCATAAACCAGTCCAGAGTTCATTCCTTACACGCTTAATATTTTATTAGCATTCCATAATTATCGTTTATCTGCTATATGGACATTTGGCTTAGACTGCTTTACAAACAAGTATCTGGTCTGCTTTACTTCAAACTGGCTTTCCTTTGAAGGCTAATATCATATCAGTAAGGTTCTGATGCCTATTTGGAAAAAATACAGTCCTTTTTTTAAGGTCATAATTTACATTTTTGTTAAAATCTTTACCTAAGTGCCACTGTTAATTTTTTTTTTTTAGGTGTAAATGCTTATTCTAATCTACATGGCTGGCAGGGCAACTTCCTTTCCTACCAAAGGCGTGGCTTCCCCACACTTTCAGATCTTAAGTTTGAAATAGATGTTTTAAAAAATTGTATTTACAGAGTATTTTGTTTCTTACTCTTCTACTTCTGTCACTATGTTATTCATTTATTATTTAGAACTGACCTCTTTCAAGTATCATTGTGGTTGTATCTTCACACTACTGTTCTGAGAGCAAGCATTCTTTGCCTTCATGTTTCAAGAGTTCTCTATCACCTGAACTCTTATTTTTATTTATTTTGCCTTTTGCTTTACATTTGTCTTTTCCTTACAAAATTTCTTCACTTAAAGTTTATGTTCCAGAGAATCTGGTGATG
>NW_006967611.1:0-786 GCF_000164805.1 Carlito syrichta
ATTCCTTGTACTTTCTTAGGAAAGTCACTGCATTTGTCTGTATATGAGCATTTCATTACCCTAGTTAATTCTTCAAATCCCAAATTCGTGTTTATCCCTTAGCAAGAAACCCTGAAGTTTTATAGGGATGGAGGACACGTGTAAACCAGATTCCTTATTCTCCTTTAGCAATAGACAGTGCAGTTCCCTGTATATGAGGACTCCCATTATCCAGATTCCTACTCCCAAAACCTGAATGGTGGTTATCTCTTAGCAAGATGGTCTGTAGGTTTTTGGGATGGAGGTCTCGTGTATCCAAGATTCCTTATAGTTCCATAGTAACAGGTCGTGTAGTGCTCTGTATATGAGGACTCCCATTACTGAAATTCCTGTTTCATTCTCAGCAAGACGCCAAGATACGTCCTCGTGAACTAGAATTCAAGTTGCTTGGATATCAAGAGAAAGACTCCTCCCATAAAGTTCTTGAGGAATTGCAACCCACGATTCCTGGTCCCTCTTCAAAACACACACTAAAAATGAGGCGACAAAGAAGCCCAGATTGCTGATTAAACCTGATCAAGACACTTTGTAGATTTAGGCGATTGAGAACTCCAAGAACCAGATTCCCTTTTCGTTTTCAGCAAGATGCCCTGGTTTTCCCTGTCCATGTGGATTCCAAAACTCTGTGTACAGAAATGCAGATGCCCAGATGTTTCCTAGGGACCTGGATCCATGCATCCTGGTTAACTTTTATTAATTCGTACTAAATATTGGCAACTGCGAAACCGTCGGCGCCTCTACACATAA
>NW_006967612.1:0-710 GCF_000164805.1 Carlito syrichta
CTCCTACTCACCTTGGGAGTTAGGATTACATCGTACACATTTTGAGGGAACACAGACATTCAAACAATGACACTCATATTATTAAAAAACCCAAGCAGCACCAAACAACAGCTATTCATGGCATTCTAGTAGGACCTTAGGTACTGAAGTTACATGGGGATTATTTTGGTAATACACACGGGAATTATCAGAGTGCCATATAGAAGTGCTGGGAGGACATTGCTTCTCAGAGACATTTTTTATTAAAATTACAATCTAATCCAACATGTTGCTTTCATCATTAATCCATTGTTTTAATACATGAGATTCCCCTTCTTCCCCCCAACAATTTCTGCACTGGCAGCTTTTTTAAACAGTGGAAAGTGTATCAGTTCCTGAAGCTACTAAATCAAGTACTGCCATCAACAAAGAAATGCATTTTTGTCTAATTTTAGCCTTTTTCTTAAAATATTCATCTACTGCTAAGGTTTTTTCCTTCAATTGTGAAAAGATTGTTTCCAGTTACCTCAAAACATTAACATGCTAAGGAAAATTGTCTATGAGGTAACATGATTTTCACAGTACTATCATTCCTTTTGTACTAGTTGACTGTGAAGCAGTTCACATAAAAAACAAAAACAAAAACAAAAAAACAAACTTGCATTATATCAGAACAGACTTCTTGTTTTTGATTTGATTTTTTTTAAATGCATGGAGTGGCAGGTGAGTTT
>NW_006967613.1:0-648 GCF_000164805.1 Carlito syrichta
CAGCCTCTCCCCAGACCCACACATCCAGAGAGCGTGGTTGCCTGGAGAAGCCTCTGCTCAGCGAGGTCGCTGCAGTGTTAGGACTCTGAGGACAGCCAAGCCCCACCCTGGGCCAATGCAGCTCTTTCATCGGCTCCATTCACTTCCCTTTCTTGCACCCGTCCCCATCCTCATCTCCCGGCTTCCGGGTGTCCTGAAGTCCTCCCTGTGAACTCCCAGGACAAGCAGGTCACAGGGCAACAAAGGCTGAAGTAAAGACTTGCAGTTCTCTTGGAGATGACCTGGGATTTCCACTGGCGCCAGATACAAAAACCCAGTCAGTAGCCAAAAGGAGCCTCCTCACTTCCGGCAACTCTCTAATTGGACAGTCTCCAAGTCGCCATCCACTGATTGGATAAGGCTCCAGGTCCCGCTCAGGTCTTGAGTTACAGAAGATGCATTCAAGCGTGGTTGCGGGATGCAAGAAAAGCACGTCTGCTTGCACCTTCTAAGAAGGAATTAAGTTTGGAGGAAAGGTATGTAAGAAAAGACTTTCATTTCACAGAGATCTGAAGATCTGGCTTTTCTTTCAGTGTGTATTTATTTTTATATTTAGAAAACAAAAATAAATGTGTTTGTTATGTTTTTGGTAGAAAGGTAACTTTTTTT
>NW_006967614.1:0-476 GCF_000164805.1 Carlito syrichta
ATTCCTTCGTGTATATGGACATTTAAAAATCACAGTCTACTTTCGAAGGACAGCATGGTTGGTTCTATGTTTTTGCTATTGTGAATAGTGCTGCAATAAACATGTATGCACAGGTATCTTTTATTATATAATGATTTGAGTTCCTCTGGGAATATTCCCAGTAGGGAAATTGCTGGGTCATATGGAAGGTCGGTTTTTAGATGTTTCAGAAGTTGTCACAATGTTTTCCACAGACGTGATACTAGTTTACACTCCCACCAACAGTGTAGAAGTGTTCACCACATTCTCTCCAGCATCTGTTGTTTTTTAAATTATTGATGATCACCATTCTGACTGGAGTTAGGTGGTATCTCAGTTTAGTTTTAATTTGCATTTCTTTGATGATTAGTGAGACTGAGCATTTTTTCATGTCCGTGTTGGTTGCTCGTGTGTCTTCTTTTGAAAAGTGTAAGACATCTCTTGACTTACCATATAAG
>NW_006967615.1:0-2502 GCF_000164805.1 Carlito syrichta
GCTATCCGACCGTTCAGCCAGATAGAGGGATATTTATTCTGTCTGGCTAGGGAGGTGGTCAGCCCACTAGCTAGCTAGCCAGCTGCCTAGCCAGCTAGCCAGCCAGCTATCTAGCTAGTCAAGTCAGATGGCTAGCCATGTAGACAATCATTTAGCTAGCTAGTTAAGCCAGCTGGCTAGCCAGCTATCCAACCCAGTTGCTAGTCAGCTAGTTAAGTCAACTAGCTAGACAACTAGCTTGTGAAGTAAGCTAACAAGTCAGCTAAACATTCAGCTAGCTAGTGAAGTCAACTAGCTAGTCAGCTTGCTAGTCTGCTAGATAGTTTAGTCAATTAGCCAGCTAACTAGCCAGATAGCTAGCTTGTTAAGTCCGCAAGCTAGAGAGTTAGATAGCTTGTTTGCCAGCTATTTATGTCAGCTAGATAGCCAGCTAGCTAGTCAGATAGCTATTTAAGTCAGCTAGCAAATCAGCTAGTTACTTAGCTAACTAGTCTGCTAGCAACTCAGCTATCTGGTCAGACAACTAGTGGGCTCACTCGCATTCCATCAGGTCAGCTAATTAGTTGGCTCACTCTCCTGCAAACTGGTCAGCAAACTATATGACTCCCTCGCCAGACAACAGGACAACTAAATTGTCAGCTTGCTCACAGGCCAACAGGTCAGCTAACTTGTCGGCTTGCTCGCCGACTAGCTGACTAGTTATGTGAGCTCACTGGTCAGCTCGCAAGCCAGCTGACTAGTTAAGACCGCTCACATGTCGGGTCACTCGCTGGCCAAGTAGTTAATTTAACTAACCAGTCGGTTCATTCACCGGCTGACTAGTTAACTCTTCTGAGCATTCGGCTCACTCACTAGCCAACTAAAGTCGGCTGACCAGTCAGCTCACTCGCTGGCTGAGTAGTTAAATCAGTTGACCAGTCGGCTCACTCGCCCATCAAATAGTTAAGACAGCTGGCCAGTCAGCTCACTCGCCGGCCAGTTAGTTAAGTCAGCTTACCTGTGGACTCACTCGTTGGCCTACTAGTTAAGTAAGCTAACCAGTCGACCGACTAGCTGGCCAACTATTTAAGTCAGCTAATGAATTGGCCAACTAGTCAGCCAACTAGTAAGGTCAGAACACTAGCCTGCCAATTAGTTAACCGAGCTAACTTGTGGGCCAACTCGTCAGTCAACTAATTAACCTAGTTAACTAGACAGTCAACTGGTTGGCTGACTTGTTATGCCAGCTAACAAGTCGGCCGAGTAGTCAGCCAACGTGTTAAACCATAGGTAATCGGCCAAATCGTCAGCAAAGTAAAGTCACCTACCTAACTCATTACCAAACTAATTAAGACAGCTATTTAAGTCATTTACAAAATAGTTAAAACAGTTAGTTAACTTGTCAACAAACTCGTTAAGTCAGGTAACTAATCTCGTTAGCCAACTAGTTAAACCAGCTGGTTAAGTCAGCTTGCTAATGAGCTAGCTAGCTAAGTCAGCTAGTTAAGACACCTAGCTCACTAGTATGCTAACTGTATAAGCCAGCTACCTAAGTCTGCTAACTAAATAGTTAGCTAACTAGTTAACTCAGCTAGTTATTCATCTAGCTAAATAGTTAACTAACTATTTAATTCAGGTAGTTATGTCAACTGGTTAACTAGTTAAGTATACCAGTTAAGTCAGCTAGCTAAGTCAGCTAGTTAAGTCACTTTCTAATTTAGTTAGCTTGTTAAGACAGCTAGATAGGTAATTTGCTAGTGGGTTAAGTCAGCAGGTTGAGTCAGGCAGTTAGCTAGTTAACTAACGTGTTAAGTCAGTTGGTTGAGTCAGCAGGCTAGCTAGTTAGCAAACGCTTTGAGTTTGCTGTTTGAGTACGCTAGCTAGCTAGTTAGTTAACCAGTTATGTCATCTGTATTCGTCAGCTAGCTAACTTGTTAGCTAACGAGTTAAGTTAGCTGGCTGAGTCTGCTACCTAGCTCATTAGCTAACGAGTTAAGTCAGATGATTAAATCAGCTAACTAGCATGTTAGATAATGAGTAAGCTAACTAAGTAACCATCTGGTTAAGTCAGCTAGCAAGATAGGCAGCTAACTATTATGTCAGCTTGTTAGCTAGGTAGCTAGGTAGTTAGCAAACTACATAAGTCAGCTGGCTAGCTAGGTACCTAGCTAGTTAACTAACTATTTAAGTCAGCAGGCTAGCTAGGTAATTTGCTAGTTAAATCAGCTGGCTAACCAACTGGCTAGCTAGGTAGTGAGCCAGTTAAGTCAGCTGGCTAGCCAACTGGCTAGCTAGGTAGTGAGCCAGTTAAGTCAGTTGGCTAGTCAGCTGGATAGCTGGAAAATTCACCAAGTAAAGAGAGCTGGCAAGTTAACTGACAACGTAGGTAGCTAGCTAGTTAAGTCAGCTAGAAAGCAACCTGAATAGCTAGTGATGCCAGTGAGTTAAGTCAGCTCGCTAGCCAACAGGGTAGCTGGTTAAGTCAGTTAGTTAGTCAGCTGTCTAGGCAGCTGGCTAGGTAGG
>NW_006967616.1:0-7063 GCF_000164805.1 Carlito syrichta
AGAAAAAAGCAGACAAACAAACATGCTGAATTAAAATAGTGACAGATGCTTTCAAGAAAGCAAAATAGCACAATTTTCAAGATGGTTGGGTACTGGAGACAGAGTAGAAACACCTACAAGTTAAATAACAAAATCTTTTTATGTGAATGGAATTTTTAAGAATGAACTCTCTGTGAAATTGGAAGAAATAATGATATTAACCAAAAGGAATGGACATGCTGAGTGCTTTGTTGTTGTTATTGTTTTTCATGACCTCAAATTTTTCTTTTAACTCTAGAACAATGATCACATAAGAAAATATTTACCTTTATGAGGATATGAATTAAGAATAAATTAATAATTTTATTCGCACTTTGGGAAGACTATAAAATGGAAGAGACATCAGAGGTTTTTTTCTTACTAATTTTTTATTTCACTAGTTTTTGGATTATCAGTGGGTTTTGGTTACAAGGATGTACTGTATAGTCGTGAAGAACTGTGGGCCTTAAGGGTACCCATCACACTCATTCGCATAAATTGTACCCAATAGATGATTTTCACCCCCTCTCTCTTGTTATCTTCCTCTTTGTGAGTCTTCAATATATGGAGTCAGCTAGAGTTGCTGTGAGAGGCTGCATTCAGGTTCAGTGAATTATTTTTGGAGATTATTTTAATACATTTGCCCATTTCATGATGGGCAATTTATGGGAGTGCCTATCTTCACCATTCACTGAATGTTCAGTGGCTTTTGACCAAAAATGACATGTCTCCCATACCCCACCCACCCTATTCACCTGATGTAACCATGAGTGACTTTTTGTTTTTCTGAAAAAGTCCTCCAGGGAAAAATTTTGACAATAGGAAGAGATGAAATAAAAAATGGCAGAAACAACTAAAAGTCATCAAAATTGATGAGTTCAAAAACTTTTTTTATCAGTGGAAAAAGCATCTTGATAGGTGTATTACATCAAATAGAGAGTACTTTGAGATGATTGAAGTTCAAACATGTAAGAATAAATACACAATTTAAATAGACAATTTTGGGTGTCTACATCATATTGTCTTTATCCACCAACTAGTACATGGACATTTTGGTGGATTCCATGTCTTTGCAATTGTGAATTGTGCTGTGAAAAACATATGTCAGGTATCTTTTTAAAAAATAATTATATGAGTACAGCTATCTTTTTTTAATTTGGGTACATATCAAGTAATGGGACTCCTGGATCAAATGGTAGACTTACATTTAGTTCTTTGAAAAGTCTCCATACTGTTTTCTATAGAGGTTGTACTAATAATGTACATTTCCACCAGCACCATACAGGCATTCCTTTTTCGCCGCATCCACCCCAATAGCTATTTTTATTTTTTAAATGGTCATTCTGACTGATGTAAGTGGTGACTCATTGTGATTCTAGTTTGCATTTCCCTAATTAGTGATGTTCAGCATTTTTTTCAGATGTCTGTTGCCATTTGTGTATCTTCATTTAAGGAATGTCAGTCCAGGTTATTCTCCCATTTTTAATGGGATTATTTGCTTTTTTCTTGCTGATTTGTTAGAGTTATTTGTAAATGTTGGATACCAGCTCTTTTTCAGATGTGTAGCTTTCCAATATTTTGTCCCATTCTGTAGATTGTCTGTTTACTCTGTTGATTATTTCCTTGGCTGTTCAGGAGCTTTTTATGTCTAATCAAAACCACTTTTTATTTATTTATTTGTTTGTTTGTTTTGCATTTGCTTCAAGAATCTTAGCCATAAATGTCAAGAAGAGATTTTCCTGTGTTCTTCTAAGATTTGTATGATAAGAAAGAGATTAAGTTTTATTTTTCTTTAGGTAGCTATCTAATTTTTCACCCTCATTTCTTGATAGGGTTTCTTTAATCCAGTGTATATTTTTGTCTATTTTGTCAAAGACCCATTGGTTGTAGGTTGGGGGTTTATTTATGAAGTCTCCGTTCTGTCTATTGGTTTATAAGAAAAAGGATTAAAAAAAACTGTAATACTTTTTGGAAGGTGGGATTTTTATAGTACAGGCTTCCTCCACTAGGTAAGTGTTTTAGAAACCCATCAACATCTATGTACCAATCACCATTGTTGTTAGAGGCTGCATTCTCCTTCAGGTTTTTTTTTGGAGATGTTTTTCAACACTTTTGCCCATTTCATGATAGGTGATTTACAAGAGAACCTACGTACATTTTGCTGAGTGTTCAGCACTTTTTGATCAAAAACAGCATGACCCCCAGGCCCCGCTTTTCCTATTCACTTGATTTCTCACTGAGCAGCAGTTGTTTTTTTTCTCCCCCCGATGAAAAAGTTCTCAAAGTGAAACATTTTGCTGATGTAGAAGAGGTAAAACAAAAAACAGCAGAAACACCAAAAGTCATCAAAACTTATGAGTTATGAGCAGTCAAAAAAGTGGCTCAATAGATGCATTGAATCAAACAAACAGTATTTTGAGAGTAACAATTTTATTTTTTTATAATTTTATTTCATTATGGAGACGTGTGATATGTCAGGATTAGCCACATAAGTAATCTATGCACAGGTGACATTTAGGCTTCCAACTGATCCTCTCTCCCCCTGGTTTAGGACCAGGTACAATTTGTGTTGTTATATACCCACCCTTTCCCCTTCCCTGGTGCTATTGTGATTAATGTTCAGGTTCGACTTATGAGTGAGAACATGCTCTTTGATTCTGTGATAGATCATTGAGTATGATAGACTCTAAATCCATCCAATTTGCCGCAAAGTTCATGATTTTGTTCTTCTTTATGGCTGAGTAATACTCCATCATGTATATGTACCACATTTTCTTTATCCGGTCTACTTTCAATGGGTAGTAGGGTTGGTTCTACATTTTTTGCTATTGTAAATAGTGCAACAGTAAACATGCATGTACAGGAATCTATTTGTAGAGCAGCTTATGTTTATCCAGGTATATTCCTAGAAGGAGATTACTGGATTGTATGAAAGGTCAATTTCTGGTTCACTTAGAAATTGCCATACTTTTTTTTTCAGAGAGGTTGAACTAGTTTGCACTCCTACCGAAAATGCAGAAGCATGCCCTTTTCTCTACACTTGCACCAGCATCTGTTGTTTTTTGATTAATTAATGATATTCTTTGTTATTGGAATTAGGTGGTATCTCAATGTGGTTTTGATTTGCATTTTTCTGATGATTAGTGAAGCTGAGTACTTTTTCATGTATCTGTAGTCTGCTAATATGTCTTCTTTTAAGAAGTGTCTATTCATATCCTCTGCCCATTTTTAATAGGCTATTTTTGTTGTTGTTCAGCTAATTTGAGGTCCTTGCAGATCCTGCATGTTAGGCCTTTGTCAGATACACAATTAACAGATATGAAGTTTAAACATGTAAGATAGAAAGACAATTTTTTATAAATAAATTCTAGGTTTTGGGGGGTCCCCATTATATGTCTGCTTTTGTACCAGTACCGTGTTGCTTTGATTACCATAGCCTTGTGGTATAATTTGAAGTTGGGTGCTGTGATACCTCCAGATTTGTTATTTTTGCTTAGGATTCCTTTGACCCTTGGAGCTCTTGGTTCCATACAAATTTTAGAACTGCTTTTTCTAATTCTGTGAAATATAATCCTGGTAGATTGACAGTAATTGCATTGAGACTATAATAGATTACTTTGGGAAGTATAGTCATTTTATCAATGTTGATTCTTCCAGTCCTTAAACATAGAATATCTTTTCATTTCTTTGTATTCTCTACAATTATTTTCATCAGTGTTTTGTAGTTTTTCTTTTATGGCTATAATTTTCAGTACTATGTTAAATATTAGTCGTTTAAAAGGACAGCATCCTTGCTTTGTTCTAGTTTGAGGAAAAATGCTCAACATTTCTCATTCAGTGTGATGTTAGCTGTGGATTTATCATATATAACTTTTATTTTGAGGTATGCTAATTCTAGCCTATTTAATTTTTAATTTTTAATCTAGAGTTTTTAATCAAGCAGGTTGTTTAATTTTATAAAATGCTTTTTCTGTGTATATTGAAGTGATCATATGATTTTATTTTCAATTTCGTTTTTGTGGTGGATCATTTTTATTGACTTGTGTATGTTGAACTATCCTTGCATCCCTGGGATAAATGGAAATACATGAAATAAATTTAGTTTTACTACAATGTATTTCTTTTTAATAGTAGCTGCCCCAGCAGAAATCAGCTTCCTCAAAAGCTGGTACCATCTTTATAACACTTAGAGTCGTTAGGTACTTGTTGTAAGATTGTTAGGCCCCCCCCCCAGAAAAATCTATCAGGCAGGTGCTATTTTTTAATCCATTTTATTAAGAGTATAAAGTTTTGGGAAATTACTCTACCACAAAATAAGGAAGAGATACAATTAAAATGCAAACCAAGTTCTATCTAAGGTCAGTGTTCATGACATAACCAACTACATTTACTCATATATTATCATAAATAAATGTAAGAAGGGAGATAGAGTTAATTCAGGCATTGGATAGGTGGTTGGATTTGTGCTCTCAAAGTGTGTAAGATAACATAATGCAGAGAGAAAAAACAATAACTACTGTGACTAGGGCTTTCAGAATAATTTGAGTTGCATTTAAGAATTGTATTTATGGCCGGGCTTGGTGGCCCAACCTGTAGCTCCAGCACTTTTTTAGGCGAAGGCTAGTGGATTGCCTGACCCCATGGGTTCAAGACCAGCCCAGGCAACTTGGTGAGACCTCATCCCTACAATAAAAAGAAAAAATTAGCCAGTCATGGTAGCATGCATCTATAGTTCTGGCTACTTGGAAGTTTGAGGAGGAAGGATCACTGGAGCCCAGCAGGTTGAAACTGGGGTGGTTGTGAGTGTGTCACTGCACTCCATCCTGAGTGATGAAGTGAGACTCCAACTCAAAAAAAAAAAAAAGAATGGTATTTGTAATTTGTTGTTTACTATTTGACCATGAGAAAGTTACATAACTTTTTTTCCTGGTATGTTTTCACCTAGAACAATGATAAAAAAAAAAAAAAAAAGTCCCTTGAAAATATCAAATAAAATGAGGTAACTTTTAATGAATTGTTTAGCTCAGTGCTTACCACAAACTAATCATTCATGGAAATTAAATAATTAATACTTTGACTTGTCTCATTCATCTATTCATTTACTCATAAAATACTTATTATAATCTACTATGTATCCACATCTGTTCTTCATTCTGAGTAAAAATAATGACACATATGGTCTGTTCTCTGGCAAGTTATAATTTTAAGAAATGCTGAAAGTCACTTGAACTATATTATTGATGAGCTTCCCTTTCTGAAAAAATATATTCAGATATATTGGATTACAAAAGTCCTCACAATCCTACATTTGAAGAACAAATTCACTGTACACAAGCTTTTCTATTTAAAAAATTCTAAAAATATTGTGTCTGCTAACTACCTCCAAGAATATCAATCTCTGTTCCTCCACTCTCATGTTTCAGCCCTACCTCTTATTACAGAGTGTTGGGTGGCTCTACTAGTATGGATACCTTCAAAGTCACACTTCTCTCCTTGCACTTGTTTTCATCACAAGTAAACTTTGAGACATTGTTGTCATATTACATATTGTACCATGTTTTTATGTAACATATTTGAATATCATAGGACCATAGAAACGAACAACAGAAAGTGTAAAACAGGAATAAGATAATTGTGGAGTCCAGTAGGTCAAAGTAAATACTGTGCATCTCAATTGATTTTGACAAGAATCATATAAGTAGATAGAGGATATATCTGACTTGTATTTCAAAGTTGACAGTATAGAAGCAGTGATATCACTTAGAATGTTACTGAAATAGTCTAAGTGTGAGTTCACAGTGGCTAATTTAAGGCAGTAGGAAAGGAGATATTGAGAAATTAAATGGAGTCAGGATACACTTTGAAGCTAGAGCCTTATAAAATTTTCTGATAGACTAAATGGGGTGAGTGGATGGAAACACAGATCTGGAGAATGATCCCTAGAATATCCATCTGAATACAAGTGCATGGAGCATAAATCATTTTCGTAAAAAGAAGAGCATGAAGGAGGAATCTGTTAGCATATTAGGTATTATCATTTTTTATTTAGACATTTTAAGTTTGAGAAGCTATTAGGTATCAGGGAAGGAAATTTAAATTTAGAAATAATCCACATGAATGGAATGGATAGCCATGTTACTAAAGAAAGAACACAGAGAAAGTCTGTAGATTGAGAAAAGGAGCCAGGAGTTACTCAATTTGCAGATGTTATCTGGAGGCTAAGTGGAGCTAGGAGTAACCAAAAAAGAAAGCTCAGAAGAAAAAAAACTCAGTACGTTTTGTGGAGTACAGGGAAATAGCCAAGAATTAAGAGAATTCCAGAATAAAGGAAAATAAAATGTGTAAGAATTCGAAAAGTGAACTGAAAGATTATGTAAAGTAAGGACAGAAATTATAACTATAGTCAGTTAAATAAAAATCACCAGCCAGAGAACTGTTGAAAATGAATAATTAAGTGTAATGTTAAATTTACAATTGAGATTTGTAGTTTTGGTAATGCTATTTTTCTACAGCACTTCAAGCTACTTGATTGTCATTATGAAAGTCATGTGAGCAGCCGACAGACACATGAAAAACTGCTCAGCCTCACTAGTCATCAAAGAAATGCAAATTAAAGCTAGGTTGAGATACCACCTAATTCATGTCAAGATGGCCATCATCAATAACTCAAAAAACAACAGATGTTAGAAAGGATGCAGGGAAAAGGGAACACTTCTACACTGTTGGTGAGAGTCTAAACTAATACAACTTCTGTATAAACATTTTGGTGATTCCTAAAAGATCTAAAAATCGACCTTCCATACAACCCTGCAATTGCCCTACTGGAAATATATCCAAAGACTCTCAAATCACTCTACAAAAAAAAAAAAATACCTGCACTCGCATGTTTATTGAAGCATTGTTCACAATAGCAGAAACATGGAACCAACCATACTGCCCATTGAAAGAGTACTGGATTTAAAAAATGTGGTACATAAACATGATGGAATATTACACAGTTGTAAAGAAGAACAAAATTATGAACTTCACAGAAACTTTGATGGAG
>NW_006967617.1:0-9095 GCF_000164805.1 Carlito syrichta
ATGGGCAGCATGATTAGTTCCATGTTTTTGCTATTGTGAATAGAGCTGCAACAAACATACGTGTGCGGGTATCTTTTTTGTAGAATGATTTGAGTTCCTCCTGGGATTTTCCCAATAGAGGAATTGCTGGGTCATATGGAAGGTCAATTTCTAGTTCTTTCAGAAATCGCCATACTGTCTTCCAAAGAGGCTGCACTAGTTTGCATTCCCACCAGCAGTATAGAAGTATTCCTTTTTCTCCACATGCTCGCCAGCATCTGTTATTGTTTGTTTTATTAATGATGGCCATTGTCCCTGGGGTTAGGTGGTATATCAGTGTGGTTTTGTTTTGCACTGCCCGGATGATACGAGGGTCTGAGCACTTTTTCATGTGTCGGTTGGCTGCCAGTGTATCTTCTTTCGAGAAATGTCTCTTCATAGCTTTTGCCGACTTTTTCTTAACACTATCTGAACAACTAAAACATTGTTCAAGTAATATTGGAGTAGGAAAAACAGCCGTGCCTGTGTTCATGCTCAGGTATTTTGGTGTGTGTTCTTGTGGCCTGCATATCAGCAAAGGCAATGCAAGGACAAGGTCTGTGAGGCCAGAGGACCCAGGCCTAAGCCAATATGATCATGTGCTTCTGACCAGTGCCAGTGGCTGAGGCAGTCTAGTCAGCAGGGGCTTTCTCTTTGTGATCATTCCTGGGCAAAGGGCTCGGGTGGAGAGTGACCCAAGTCATGCAGAGATCAGGCAAAACTGACCAGCCTCAGCTTCCACACAATCGTTTTCTGGTGTTTCCACGACACGCTCCTTTCTGGTGTTTCCACGACACGCTCCGTAGCAAAAGTGTATGTTGCTTTTCTTTTGGGCTTTCTATAGGATGGTCGGGTATTTGAAGTTGAGAAGAGACAAACAGCAAGGCCTCCAACAGCAAGTCTCACAGCCTATGCCCTCTCTGATGAGATTTGCACAGAAAGGAAGGGTGAGTGTGGATGTGAGCGCACAGACCACAGCCTCCAGGCCTGCGTCCCTCTCTGGCCTGCAATACAGCACACCTTCAGCCTCATGTTGACCGTCAGGGCCAAGTCTTGCACTGGAACCCGGATGTACCTCCAGGGCAGCAAGTCCTTCTCCTGAAATCTTACCACTTTCTATTTCCTATCATACAAGTGAAATTATGATAGCCAAGCATTCTTTTTTTAAAAGAATATAGTGTACTCAGAAAGTAAATTAGAGAGAAAGAGAGAGATTCACCTCCTCAAAGTAGGGAAGGAGGCCAAAGTTTAAGACAACATGGCCTGGTCATAGTTCAAAGAGCACATGGCTAGGTTCATTCGCAGGAGGAGGGGCAATGAGAGGCAGACACAGTGGCTGTGCTTCTGTTGTTTCTGCTGCTGAGGAACATCACAGAGGCAGCCATTTTCCTGTGGCACCATTATGTTACCCAGGTTTAACACTAAGCGTAAGTCTATCATGTATGGCTAAGTTTTTGTGAAATAGAAGTATGAAATTATGACCCGAAACAATATCATGAAAACTGCAAGGCGTGGTGGCTCCACCTGTAATCCCAGCACTCTGGGAGGCAGAGGTGAGAAGATTGCCTGACCCCAAGGTTTTGAGACCAGCCTGGACAACTTAGTGAGACCTTGTCTCTACAGTAAATCAGTTGCAGCTACTCGGAAGGCTGAGGCAGAAGGACCATTTGATTCCAGAATGTCGAGGGTGTGGAAGCTGTGATCATGTGACTCCACTCCAGCTGGGGTGACAGAGTGAGATTCCAACTCAAAAACAAAGCACCAAACAATATCATGACAATGGTTGCTTTCAGGGAGGAAAGGAGGTCGATGGGATTGAGGAGGGGCTTGAAAGGAACACAGAATTCATCCAAAATATTCGGATTATATTAACTGTAGCATGGAAATCCAAACATCAATGCCACAAAAACTTACAAATTGCCTACTCCAAAAAAGCCTAGTTGCCCCCTTACGAACGTTTATTGGTCTTCCACACATCTCAAGTTCATTCTAATTAATCGTTTGATCCAACACAAATTTTCTAAGTATGTACTGTGGGTCAGAGTCTGTGCTGCCTGCCGGGCTATAATGGAAAATGAGAGAGATGTAGACTCCTTACAATCTCGTAGGGTAGGTCCATGAGTAAGTAGACTCAATGAAGTGGAATATGCGTCAGGACACACGTACTACTGAGTATTATAGCAGGAAGTCCCCCAAAGCAGGAGCGAACTGAGAGCATAGGAACTGGGTCAGGAGGAGCTGCCGTTTACGCTGAGATTCAAAGGACCCTCCCTTCCAAGAATGTCTACCTTATGCCAGAACCTGGTTCTCGGTGCTGGGGCCAGGTCAGTGACCAAGACAAAATTTCCTGGCCAGAGTAACATTCTGGCTGCGGGAGACTGACAATAAGTAACCAAGCTTGTAAGAAAATGGAGCCTCAACTGTAATAAGTACTTTGAGAAGCAATGAAAGTGTAAGGGTATAGTGTGCCTGCGGGAAGGGGTCCGATATTAGGATGGTCAGGAGAGGCATGTCTGGGGGAATACTGGAGCAGACACCAGAAACAAGGTAAGGAACAAGTCTTGCCAAGGATGGGCCAAAGTCAAGCTTGTACCTTACCTAAGCTGGGTGACAGTGGGCCAGACATTGAACAGCTCTAAGTCTCGTCCTTAGGTCATCTTCTTTGTCACCGTGTCCTCATTATAATAGAGCAGCTGACACATACGGGACATTTACTAAATAGCGTATCAATAATTGGTAAATCTGGACAGTGATAGTACTAAAATCACAAGGCTGTGAAAGTGCATGACACATTCATACCTAATCACATGTTGAGAGAACGATATTCCAAGGTTTCGAGGAGAAAACTGAACAAAACAATAGCCTAAAAACATTAGTGAAACGTCTCTGTGTTCCTCCCATATGGCCCCTTAAATCCTCTTCCTAAGGCTGTTTCTTCCCTGCTCTTGGATGGAAGCTGGGCAGATCCCAAAACGTACTCAGCTGCTCTTAGAGAAAGCGTCTTTTGGCTGCCTTTAGTCTCAACCAGGGGTTCAGCTGGGTAATCAAACTCCAGCTTCATTGAAAGTGAAAGCGATCCCCTGTTCTGTTTCAGTAACGGGATGTGGTCGATTTTTCCATTTCCCCTGCTATATGCTGCACTCCTCCACTATCGCCCCCTTCTGCAGCAGCCCGTAGCTGCAGTCTCTTTCTGACTCTCGGTTTGCAGCTGGGCTGAGCACGGACCCGTGAATCGGAGGTGTGGATGGGGAGGAAAGGTCCTGTGGGCTGCCACTTGTCGTGACTGGCTTGGGCCTCCTGTGCCTGGCAGACAGTCAAAGCATGGTTCACTCACCAGAGGCCTCCGAGGGCTCCATCGGGAATGCCTCACTGAGTACATCTGGTCGCAGAGCCACAGACGGAGCGATGCCACCCCCACCGAGAACGCTGCCTTCAGACCACGAAGGCGTCCCATTGCTTTTCCTGTTGAGGCCGTCTTCTCCCTAGCCGGATGCTTCCTGAGACAGGGCTCCCTTGTAAATGACCCACGCAGGCTTCGCTTGTCACATGCTCCTTTCCTGCTCCATGAAATAATCACTCCCCCATCCGTAGCAAAAGCAAAGCCTTGCCTCTTTGTTCTCCTTCCAGATGGTCAGCTTGGCTACTGTCTTTTACCTTTAGCTTTCACAGGCATGGGTCCAACATCTGTTCACTGTTCCTCTAACTGCAGGGACCTCGTACAGAACTCTCACAGAGGTCTTCTCACAATATTGGGGGTGAGGAGGAATAAGCAACTCATGGAGGTAAGGAGAGAAACACATAGCACTCCCGCCACTTTGCCCAAGGAAATTCGCTCCCTCCACTGCTGTCAGTGCAAACTCACTGCACAGAAAACAAACGTGACAAGTGTGGCGATGGGTCCACACTTACGGAACTCATGAATCTTACCACGTCCCCCATTATCCTGAAACAACTGGGTTGACAGAGTGGTGCAATAGACATTTGAAGACTCGGTTACAACTTCAGCTAGGTGACAACACCTTGCAGGGCTGGGGAAATGTTTTCCAGAAGGCTATGTTCTGCTTGAGTGTCCAATTTATGATACGATATCTCCCGTAGCCAAGATTCATGGGCCCAGGAATCAAGGGATGGAAATAGGAGTACCACTACCCACTATCATGGAAATTGACTCATTAGCAAGATTTTTGTTTCCTCTTCCCACGACTTTAGGCTCTGCTGCCCTGGAGGTCTTGGCTCCAGTGGGAGGAGTAAGTACTCTTTCTATACACACACAAAAGAAACACATCAACGCCTCCATTGAACTAGGAGTTAAGACTGTCATCCAGCCACTAGAACTCCTCATGCCTCTGAATCAAGAGGCAAAAAAGGTAGTTACAGTCGAAGGCATAAAAAAAGACTGATCGCCCCCGAGGAAGAGGAAATTCTGCCAGCAGACACCCTTTGTGCACTAGAACTCCACAATGGAGTAAGTAAGACTCTGTCTAGGATGCACGGCAATCCTTACGACACATCTTAGTATTATCATGCATTATGTGAAATTCAATGGAAAACTACAATAGCTCAATTTAGACAGGACTACTAAAGTCCCAGACCATTTGGGAATGAAGATTTGGATCACCCCAGCAGGTAAAAACCAAGATCAGTTGAGGTGCTTGCTGAAGGCAAAAGGAGCACATAGCACGTAGTGGGAAAAGGTAATGGCAAATACCAGCTACAACCACGTGACCACTTGCAGAACTGAGGACTGTCATACTCATGAGTATTTTCTCATTTTGATATAAATATGCTTGTATATACAAGAAATGTCTTTGTTTCCTCACTTCTCTCATTCCCTCGTCATGTAACATAAGAAATATTGACTACCTCCAGTTGTGTGTAAGCATTGTTAACTTTCCAGCACATGCTTGAGTAACAGGCTATCAAGGAGAGAAGATGGCAACACTTTAAAAACTTTGCATCTTTTTCTAAAGAAAGAGTGTTTTTGTTTGTACACACAAGAATTGTATTACGTTAGACGGAATTATATCCTTGTGACTGTCTTTATGTGGATATCAAATACTCTTTGAGGTGAGGCAAGTGGGCACCAGGTTGACAATGGGTGGACTTGTGATGAATGGTTTTACGTGTCAAATAAGATTGGCAATGGTACCTAGATATTTGGTCAATCGTTATTCTGGATGCTTCTGGGGGAACATTTTGGATGAGATTAACATTCAAATTGGTGGACTTTGAGTAAAGCAGATTGCACTCTACCGTGTGGGTGGGCTTCATTCATCAGTTGGAGGCCTAAAAAAGGACTGATCTCCCCTGAGGAAGAGGAAATTCTGCCAGCAGACATCCTTTGGACTGCACCATCCATTTTTCCCTGAGTGTCTGCAACCTGCTGGCCTACCCTGCAGGTTTTGGAATTTTTAGCCTTTATGACTGACTAAGCCAATTTCTTAAATAAAATCCTCTCTTTCTATACACACACAATATTGGTTCTGATTCTCAGGAGAATACCGATATAGACTTGAATATACATTTATACAAAGCTGATAAACAAATGCCCAAAAAACATATGGAAAGACACTCACTGTCACTAGTCATTAGAGAAATCAAACCAAAACCATAATGCAACATCACCTCATACCCATTCAGGTGGCAACTAAAAAATAAAAAAAGAAAACAGCCCCCTTGGCTCCACTACCACTGTGGAAGCTTTTGTGTCTTCTCAATAAATCCTGCATTCACACTAAAAAAAAAAAGACTCAAAAAGAAAGCAAGATCAAACAAACAAACAAACAAACAAAAATCCAGAAAACAACTAGTGGTGGTGAGTTTTGAAGGAATTGGGACCCGTGTGCACTGTTGGCAGGAATGGAAAATGGTGCAGCTCCTGTGAAATCAGGGCAACTATTCCTCAAAAAATGAAAATTAGAATCACCATGTATGATTCAGCAATCCCCCTTCTGAGTACATATCCAACAAAATTGCAAGCAGGATTTCAAAGAGATATTTGCACACCTATGTTCACAGCAGCATTATTTACAATAGCCACGAAGTGAAAGCGACCCAATTGTCCATTGATGAATTAATTGTTACACAAAATATAATATATGTACAGTGGAATGTTACACAGCCCTGAAAAACTTGGCACGGGTGACAGCATGGCTATAGCTCCAGGACATTAAGCTAAGGGAAATAACCCAGTCACAGAAAGACAAACACTGTCTGATCCCATTTATATGAGCTATCTAATGCGGTCAAATTCATAGAAGCAGAAAATAGAATAGTGGTTTCTAGTAACTTAGAGAGAGGAGGAAATGGGGCTTTGTTCTTCAACACGTATGGAGTTTCAGTTTTGCAGGATGGAACCATTCTGGAGACTGGCTGCACAATAATGTGACTATACTTAGAACTATTGTTGTACACTTAAAAATAATGAAGATGGTACATTTTATGTTATGTACTTTTCATCACAATTAAATTTCTCAAGATTGAATTTAGTAGGCCTCCCATCTACTTCTCTTCTAGAAAAACCGTGATCAGTTAACCAATACCATAGACTATTCTGTTGGTGCTTGTGATTATATTGTCCAATATATCAACCACCACCACCTTGCCTTTGGAGATTCGGTGCTACTGTTTGGCTCCTGCCACCTAAGGATTCAGTCACTCCCACTGCATTTAGGTTTCCCAATTCAGTGGCATCACTCCCCACTGGAGGTTCTGGTCTATAGAGAAGAGGGGTCACAGAGCTCCTCAAAGAATGCTGGGGATCCCTTCAAAAATTTACTTCTCACAGTTGTGGTAAAAGGCATGTTTTTCTGGACACTCGCATGGTGAGAGAGCAGTTCTTAAATGACAAATCTAGTCTTACGTTCCAATCTCCCTAAGCCTTTTCTCCCTCTCCACTAGAACAAGGCAGTCTGACATTTCGACATTACTTCCTGTAGCCCACATTTTGATCCATGTTTCAGCTAACCAACCAAACTGTTAGAGCCCTTTATAACCCCCCTTGAACTGCAGTTAAAGCAAAATTTCTTCATGGGCCGATACCAATTAATTCAGCTCCATCCAACTTTATGCTCTTTCCCCCATTATACCACACCCTTAAAATTCTTCCCCACACATAGTTGCTGGATATCTGTCTTGTATAATTTGAAAAAATCATCTGCAACAGCCTTTTATAGAGTGGAGCGTGTCTTACCTCTCCTGGGTCACACTTTGGACCTCTCCTTCTGCGGCCTGCTGGGCCTTTGATCTATTTTAAGTCTAGAACCAAAGAGGAGAGATGGAGTTGGTCTTGAGGAGAACAAGCAGTGTTACGAAGAAAATATGCATTAGCTTGCTAGGGATGCCACCACAAAGTCCCAGAGACTTGGCAGTTTAAGCAACCGAAATGAAATTACTCACAACTCTGAACACTAGAAATCTGAGACCAAGACACACACAGAGGTGGATTCTTTAGAGGCCTCTCTCCTTGCCCTGTAGATGGCCATCTTCTCCCTCTGTCTTCACAGGAGTTTTCCGCCTGTACCTTTGTTTGTGTCCTAGTCTCCCTTCTTATAAGGACAGCAGCTATATTGAATTGCAGTCCGTCCTCATGAGCAAATTTTAATTTAATGAACTCTGAAGATCCTATCTCGAAATACAAACGCATTCTGAGAAACTGGGGATTAGTTCAGTATATGAATGAGGGGCACAATTTAGCCCACGAGGGGTGCAATTTCATCCATGACACTGCCTTTTGGACTCCCAAAATTCATGTCCTTCTTGCATGCAAAATACCTTCACCCCATTCCCATAACAGCCAAAGTTTTCACCCTTCCATCATCAACTCTTAAGTCCCAAATCTCATCCAATTGAGGTATCGATGATAGTGAAGTATAATTCATTTTGAGGCAAAATTTTTCTTCAGTTGTGAATCTTTAAAATCAGACAAGTTGTCTGTTTCCAAAATATTATTGTGGGGAAGGCTTAGGATAGACAGTCTCGTTTGAAAAGGGAGAAATCAGAAGAGACTGGGTAGATTCCATGACATTTAAGGCTAAAAAATAATTCTCTTTGACTCAGTGTTCTGTTCTCTGGACCTCCTGGTGTTGCCATGCATTACAGGCCCACCAGGTCAGTGACCTCATCCCATTGGCCTTTGGGTGTATCCTCACCCACTCTGTAAACAAGGGAGAAATAACCTCACTTCTTAGGCCTGGGTCTTCTGGCCCCAGATAGCAGTGTCATCTCTGCCTATCTCTGAACTGCCTTCAGAGTCATTATTCTCTTTTCTTGAAAAATAACACAAATAGCCAGATATCTCTGTAGTCTCAACCTGCAGAATCTCAGAAGTCTGACAGCCTTCCTTCATTTCCACCCATCTTTGTCCCTTGACGTTCAAATCCAGGTGACAGTATTTCTGCTGATATTACCCAATCCTATTACTGGCTTCTGCCGAGATGACTGATCTGAACTATACGTCATAAGACCATGATCTCTTTAGAAAATCAATGTGGAGTCATTCCCCCAATGTTATTGCCAGAATATGCTCTTCTACTTTTCTGCAATATAGATAATCTGAGAATCCCTCTAAATCTCTAAGGTTGGTTTATTTTTGTTTAACGATTTCTTCTTCAACTTATTCCTTCCCTCTCACATTTTACTATAAGCAGCAAGGAGAAAGCAGCCCATGCCTGCAACATCTTGCTAAGAAATCTCCTCCGCTGAACATCCGAGTTTATTACTTGCATGTTCTGCTTTCCACAAACACTAGAAAGCCATTTGGCCAACTTCTTTGCCATTTTGCACCTTTCCGACACCTTTCCTACAGTTTCCAATACAATGCTCCTCATTTTCATCTGAAACCTCACCAGAAGCACCTTTAATTTTCATACTTCTGTCCACATACTGTTCCTAACGATATATGCATATCTCTACAAGGATAGAAGCTTTCTCTACAACTCTCTTATTTGCTTTCTCAGCCCTCACCGGAATTGTCTTTATCGTTTACATTTACCAACAATCTCTTGAGGCATTTGTTCCTGCAGTGCCCGGCTTTCTTCAGCCTAAATCTGTGTTATTCAGGGCTTTCTAGATGTGTG
>NW_006967618.1:0-800 GCF_000164805.1 Carlito syrichta
GGAGTCTCCAGACTGGAATGTAGTGTTACACTCTTGGCCATGCCAGCATCGACTTGCTGGACTCTGGCGATCCTTCTGCCTCAGTCTTCCAAGTAGCCAGAAATACAGGCGCTTGCTACCGTGACCAGCTACTTTTTGATTTATTGTAGAGATGAGGTCTCACCAAATTGTCCATACTGCTCTTGAACCCACAGGTTCAGGCTATCCACTCACCTCCTCCTCCCAATATGCTGGGATTACAGGCTGAGCCACTGAGCCCGGCCAAACATATTTTTATAAGGTTTATATAGGATTGATTTCTTCTGGAGTTCCAGTAGAGAATATTCCTTGCTTCTTCCAGCTCTTAGGGTTTCCTGCACTCCTTGTTTTTCAGCACCTTTGTGTTTTCACTATAATCTCTTGCTTCCAATGTCACCTTTCCCCACCTTTTGTTTTTGTCCTACTTGCCCTTGCTGTAAGTATCTTTGAGATTACATTTACACACACCCACATATTGAGGATCATCTCCCCATTACAGGATCTTTGATTTAATTGCACCCCCAATGTTCCCTTGGTCTTATAAGGATACAGTCACAGTTTCTCTTTTTTTTTTTATTGGAGTCTCACTCTGTCACCCAGCCTGGAGGGCAGTGGCACGCTCCCAGCCACCGCAGTCTCAACCTGTTGGGCTCCAGCAATCACAGTTTCAAGAGATTAATAAGATATGGACATCATGGGGTGGGAGACGTAATTCAACTTTCCATAACTATCATAATTATAAATATATTGAACACATTTACATATATTTACTTTTATAATCA
>NW_006967619.1:0-891 GCF_000164805.1 Carlito syrichta
TCAGAGTCAAACCCTGTCTCCAAAATTTTCAGAATTGTACACAGATTTATCATCTGCGCATGGTGTGTTCACAGGGCGACTGGCTTTAGAGCCAGGAAAAAATGGGATAGGGGAGGAAGAAATGTCTCCGGGCAAGGGATGTGTCCCTTGTCTTTCTTGGTGGGAGGTCCTTGTTGCTGAGTCAGAGGGTGGGCCTGCCTGGGGAACATTTCTCAGCTCGGAGAGGAGAGCTCGCATGTACCTGGCCATGGATCCCCAGGAACTCCCGAACCAAAGCACGGGCAGTCATTAGGGGGGTTGGGGCTGGAAGATGCCGAGCTTTGGGGACCCTCATAAGTGGGGGGCATGGTGGGAGGATTGAGGGCAGAATGTTTGAAGGAGAATTTCTTTCTTTCTTTCTTTCTTTCTTTCTTTCTTTCTTTCTTTCTTTCTTTCTTTCTTTCTTTCTCTCTCTCTCTATCTCTCTCTCTCTCTCTCTCTCTCTCTCTCTCTCTCTTTCTTTCTTTCTTCATTTCTTTCTTTATCTTTTCTTTCCTCACTAGTTTGACCAGGTTGCTCTCAAACTGCCCGACTGGCCATGCTCTTGGCCTGAGCCTCCCAAAATTCTGAGATCACATGCTTTCCATTTGGATGACATCCTGGTCTTCCTGCCAGGTCTTGAACTCTGAGTTGGAACTGACCCACCTACAGATGCCTGAACTCACCCAAGGTTTTCTGGGTTTTGCTTGGGGACGAGGTGTGGGCCTGCTATGGTGTCCAGCCTGGTCTCAAGCTCACGGACTCCATCCATCTTCCTGTCTCAGACTCCCCAAGTGCCAAGGAGACAATCGTGAGCCACTTGCCCATCACTGCCCCCTGAAGGCTTGAGGTGGCCCCTGGGAGGAGTGAGTG
>NW_006967620.1:0-794 GCF_000164805.1 Carlito syrichta
AGTATCTGGTCTACTTTACTTCAAACTGGCTTTCCTTTGAAGGTTAATATCATATCAGTAAGGTTCTGATGCCTATTTGGAAAAAATACAGTTCTTTTTTTAAGGTCATAATTTACATTTTTATTAAAATCTTTACCTAAGTGCCACTGTTAATTTTTTTTTTAGGTGTAAATGCTTATTCTAATCTACATGGCTGGCAGGGCAACTTCCTTTCCTACCAAAGGCCTGGGTTCCCCACACTTTCAGATCGTAAGTTTGAAATAGATGTTTTAAAAAATTGTATTTATGGAGTATTTTGTTTCTTACTCTTCTACTTCTGTCACTATATTATTCATTTTTTATTTAGAACTGACCTCTTTCAGGTATCATTGTGGTTGTATCTTCACACTACTGTTCTGAGAGCAAGCATTCTTTACCTTCATGTTTCAAGAGTTCTCTATCACCTGAACTCTTGTTTTTATTTATTTTGCCTTTTGCTTTACATTTGTCTTTTCCTTACAAAATTTCTTCACTTAAAGTTTATGTTTCCAGAGAATCTGGTGATGTGTTTTAGAGATAAAGAAGATGTAAGAGAAAATAGTATATGCTCTAATGATCTGGTTTGTGAATATAATGTTTTGTGTTTCTGACAATATTTTGAGACTTCTCCAATATGTTAATCATTGTTGGTATTCTTATATATTATTCTTATATATTGCTGTTGGTATCCTTATATAAAAATATTTGGAACATCTCATCAGGCAGACACCATAGCTTAAAAACATCAATTATTAACTTTAATGGATAGACATAGG
>NW_006967621.1:0-638 GCF_000164805.1 Carlito syrichta
AAACTTTTGGTATTCTTGTTAGTTGTAATCTAGTATCTGGCCCTACAAATTCTCTTGTGTCCTAGGAACATCTACCACCATAATCATGTTCCCCAGACAAAAGGCATATTGGTATAAAATCCCTCGATTCAGGTGAGCTCACACTACAGAAAATTATTGTGGGCAGGCACGTCGGAATTGAGATGTTGGGTTTTGATGATTACACATATTGAGGAGGTCTTGTGAAAGGGAAGCAAGAATCCTGGTTTCCAGTTACCAAAGAACTTATGGGAGTCTTTCTCTTGATATCCAAACTACTGGAATTTTCAGTCACCAGGAACTGTCTCAGCATCCTGCAAAGTGAAGCGGGAAGCTGAGTAATAGGTGTCATTATATACATGAAACTACACATCATATTGCTAAGTAAGTATAAGGAATCTTGTTTACATGAGTCCCCAATCCCAAAAACTACAGGCCATCTTCCTAAAGGTAACCATGAATCAGATTGTTGAAGTAGGAATCCAGGTAATGGGAGTCCTCACATAGAGGAAACTTCACTGCCTATTGCTAAGTAAGAATAAGGAATCTGTGTTACTCCTGTCCTCAATCGCAAGAAAACTTCGGGTCGTCTTGCTATGGGCTAAAAACGAATCAGCGTG
>NW_006967622.1:0-1015 GCF_000164805.1 Carlito syrichta
CTGAAAACTTCAGGATTTTGGTGCGTATTGGCCAGATATAGCCCTTAGCTCCTGGAGGTCACCTGCCCACATGGCCCTCACAACAGGCAGTTTCCAACAAAACAGCTTGCTTCTTCAAGACCAGCAGGAGAGTGAGAACAGATCTTCTATCAAGATGGAATTTTACACACCACCACATGAAAGCAACATCCTATGACCTTTACCACATGCTATTGGTTAGAAACAGGTCCCAAGTACTCACTGCATACAAGAAAGGGGCAGACAAAATGTGTGAATGCCAGGGAGCAGGGACTATGGAGGCTACACCAAGATCTGTCCACCACTGATCTCATCAGAAAAGTCCCAAAGTATTGGGAAGCTTCTCATAATGATAGAGAAAGCCTTCCTAAAATTCATATTTTCTTTTGGAAGTTTACTTTTTTTTTTTGCAGTGAATACTGTCAATTGTTTTCCCTGAAGTGACAAGCTCAGTCCATTCTTACAAGATAATGTTTGCCAAAAACTTAAATCTGAATAACCATAGTTTGCCTGTCCTTCTCAGTAAAAATGGTATTTCATATAAAAAGTGGCTAGCTTACCTTGTGATTCAAACAATTGTTAAATGCTTTTTCTCAAATGGCCGGGCTCGGTGGCTCAGCCTGTAATCCCACACTTTGGGAGGCCAAGGTGAGTGAATTGCCTGAGCCCGCGGGTTCAACACCCACCTGAGTAACTTGGCAAGACCTCATCTCTACAACAAAAAAAATATATAAAAATAAAATCACACTTCATTCTGCCATAGATGTGCTCTACGTCTACTCCCCATTTTGTCTCACAAACACTAACGATGTGCTCTTAGGGGTTGAGATTATTTAAAAATTACTGCTTCATCAAGGATAGTCTTAAATAAAACTGGCATTTAAAAAAGCTGGGAATGTGTCACAATGAGAAGACATGGCTACTAGTGCAGTGGAGTCACAATAATGATTCATGCTGGGCACAGCAGTTTTATCCCTTATTTATTTTGTATCATCAT
>NW_006967623.1:0-715 GCF_000164805.1 Carlito syrichta
CGGAGAGGAGTGAGAATGGCAGTGGAGGGATATTGCTAAGGAAGCACGGAAAATACGTTATTAACCAGGGACTCTGCATAATCAATGTTTGTATATCCAACTCTGAATTGTACCCCACATTTTTTAAAACCTAAAATAAATATAGAAAAAAAAATAATTAAAGAAATACATGAAAGCATAATCAATGTTTGTATATCCAACTCTGAATTGTACCCCACATTTTTTAAAACCTAAAATAAATATAGAAAAAAAAATAATTAAAGAAATATATGAAAGCTGTTAAACATGCATCTGACTTTACTTCTTTATCCTATTTTTAATTTTTTTAACTTTAAAAATCGTAACAAGCCGGGCTTGGTGGCTCAGCCTGTAATCCCGCGCCTTTGGGAAGCTGAGGTGAGTGGACTGCCTGAGCCCGCGGGTCCGAGACCCACCTGGGCAGCGAGACCTCATCTCTACAATAAGTCAAAAAATCAGCCGGGTGTTGTAACGCATGCCTGTAATTCCGGCTACTCGGAAGGCTGAGGCGTAAGGATCGCCGGAGCCCAGCAGGTCGAGGCTGCAGTGGCTGGGAGTGGCTACTGTACTCCAGTCTGGGTGACAGAGTGAGACTCCAACTCAAAAAAAAAATGGTAACAATTCATGTTTGGTCTAGAAATGTTCATCAAGCACGGATTGATTTCTTACGAAGTGTATAACACTCCAATGATAACTC
>NW_006967624.1:0-2797 GCF_000164805.1 Carlito syrichta
AACCCTGATTCTTGTTTAGCTCTTAGCAAGATGTCATGTAGATATTGTGACGGAAGAACCGTGTAAAACAGGTTTCTTATTTCTCCTTAGAAAGAGATCGTGTAGATTCTGTATTTGAGGACTATTACCTATGTTGCAGCTTCTACTCCCTGATTCTTGCTTAGCCCACAGCAAATGACCTGTTGATTTTTAGGCTTGAGGAGTGCTATAACCCCGATGCTTTTTCTTCCTTGGAAAGGGGCCATGTATTTTACTCTATATTAGGACTCTCATTACATAGATCCTGTTTCGAAACTCTGATTCTTTTTTAGCCTTTTACAAGATGTCCTGTAGATTTTTGGGATTGAGGACTCGTGTTAACCAGATTCCTTATTCTTTCTTTCCTGTATGTGAGGACTCCCATAACCCAGATCCTACTTCAAATTCCTGATTCGTGGTTACCTCTGAGGAAGAGGGACATTAGTTTTTGGGTTTGAGGATTCATATAACCAAGATTCCTTATACTTCCTTAGAAATATGACGTGTAGTATCCGGTATATGACGATTCCCATTACCCAGCATCCCACTTCACTCTGCAGGATGACGAGACATTTCCTTGTGAAAGAGAATTCCAATTGTTTGGATATCAAGAGAAAGACGCCCACATTGTTCTTTGTGAACTGGAATCCAAGATTCCTGGTTCCCCTTCACAATACCTCCCCAAAATGTGGAATCTTCAAAACCCAATATCCCAATAACGACCTGCCCACCCAAAGAATTTTCTGTAGCTTCAGTTCACCTGAATCGAGGGATTTTATACCAATATGCCTTTTGATTCTGGGGGACATGATTATGGTCGTAGATTTTCCTAGAATACAAAAGGATTTGTAGGGCCACATCAGGATTACAACTAACAAGAGGACCAGAAAGTTCCTGTGGATTTGTACTGACAGATTTAGTGTATTCACGGTGCAAGTAGCACTGAAAAATGTAGGGACCCAGAAGCCCAGATTGCTGATTAAACCTTCTCAGGAGGCCCTGGAGATTAAGGATAATGAGAACTCCTAGAACCGGATATTCTTTTCGTTCTCAGCAAGATGCCCTGATTTTCCCTATTGATGTGGATTCCAAACTCTGTATACAAAAAGTCAGATGCCCAGAAGTTTCCTAGGGACGTGGAATCAATGATTCCACGTTAACATTAAAAATACCTACTAAACATTTGGCAACTGCAAAACCCTTGTCCCTTCTCAAAATAAAAAGAGACATGGAAGGGGAAGGATTACAGGGTTCACCTTAAGAACAGAGTTACATCAAATTATGACCAAAAAATTCTTTTCTTCGTGGAATCTGGCATTAGTTGTTCCGAGGAACCTAACGGACTTGGAGTGCCCGATACGCGTTTACAACTTTCAAGAGGACCAGAAAGTTGCTGGAGTCCTGAAATGACCGATTCATAATATCTGCATGAAAAATTGCTCCAAAACATTTGAGGAACTCAGAGCCCTGTTTCTTGCTTGTCCCACAGCAAACACCCTGGGAATTTTTGGATTGAAGTCTCGTACAACAAAGATTCTTTATTCGCCCTTAGTTGGAGGCCTTGTAGTGTCCTGTTTGTGAGGGCTCTCTTTCCCAAGATTCCTGTTTCGAAACCCTGATTCTTGTTTAGTCCTTCGTAAGACGCCATGTAGATTTTTTGATAAAGAAACCGTGTAAAGCAGAGTTCTTCTTTTTTTCTTAGCAAGAGGCCATTTTTTTTCCTGTATATGAGGACTGCTATTACCCACATTCATGCCTCGAATTCCTGATTCTTCTTTAGCCGTCAGCAAGATGCCCTGTAGATTGTCAGGACTGAGGACACGTATAACCCAGATTTCTTATTTTTGCAACAGCTGTGCAGTTGCCTGTATATGAGTACTTCCTTTCCCAGATATATAGACTGAGGACTGCTATAACCCCGATTATTTTTCTTCCTTGGCAAGTGGTCGGTGTATTTTCCTGTATATTAGGACTCTCATAACATAGATTCTGTTTCAAAACACTGATTCTTTTTTAGCCCATTCCAAGATTCCCTGTGGATTTTTGGGATTGAGGACAAGTGTAAACCTGATTCCTTATTCTTTTTTAGCAAAAGGTTATGCGGTTGCCTGTATATAAGGACTCAATTTCCCCAGATTCGTGCTTAAAATATGCTTAAAACCCTGATGCTTGTTTAGACCTTTAGAAGAGGCTGTGTAGTTTTTTTGGGATTGAGAACCCATGTCACCCAAATTCCTTATTCTTTCTTAGGAAAAGTCCATGTAGTTGCCTGTATATAAGTATTTCATTTCACTAAATTATGCTTCTAAAACCGAAATTCGTGTTAAGCCCTTAGCACGAACCACTGAATTTTTTTAGGGATTGTGGACACATGTAAACCAGATTCCTTATTCTTCTTTAGCAATATACAGTGCAGTTTCCTGTATATGAGGACTCCCATTATCCAGATTCCTATGCCCAAAACCTGATTGGTGGTTATCTCTTAGCAAGAGGCTCTGTAGCTTTTTTGATGGAGGATTCGTGTACCCAAGATTCATTATTATTCCATACCAATAGGTCGTGCAGTGTTCTGTATATGAGGACTACTATTACTGAAATTCCTGCTTCATTCTCAACAAGACGCCAAGACATTTCCTGCTGACCTAGAATTCCAGTTGCCTCCATATCAAGAGAAAGAATCCCATAAAGTTCTTGTGGAACTGGAACTCAAGATTCCTGGTTCCCTTTTCTAAGAACACCCTAAAAATGTGACTACATAGATGCCCAGATTGCTGATAAA
>NW_006967624.1:4388-11217 GCF_000164805.1 Carlito syrichta
GGTCGTAGATGTTCCTAGGACATAAAAAGGATTTGTAGGGCCAGATCCTTGATTACAACTAACAAGAGGGCCAGAAAGTTCCTATGGATCTGTACTGACCGATTTAGTGTATCCACGGTGCAAGTAGCTGTGAAAAATGTAGGGATCCTAAAGCCCAGATTGCTGATTAAACCTTATCAAGAGGCCCTGCAGATTCCGGATAATGAGAAATCCTAGAACCGGAATTTTTATTTTTTCTCAGCAAGATACCCTGATTTTCCCTGATGTGGAATCCAAACCCTGTATACCAAAAAACAGTTGCCCAAAAGTTTCCTATGGCCATGGAATGAATGATTCCACGTTAACTTTAAAAATACATACTAAACATTTAGCAACTGCAATGCCCTTGTCCCCTCTCAAAATAAAAAGATACACAGAAGAGGAAGGATTACAGGGTTCACCTTAAGACCACAGTTGCATTCAAATATGGCAAGAAGATTCTTTTTGTCCTGGAATCTGGCCTTAGTTGTTCTGAGGAACCTAACGGACTTGGAGTGCCCGATACCCGTTTCCAACTTTCAAGAGAACCAGAATGTTGCTGGAGTCCTGAAATGACCTGAAATGACCAATTCGTAATATTCACATGCTAAATTGCTCCGAAACAATTGGGGCGCTCAAAGCCCTGTTTCTTGTTTTTTGCATACCAGACACCTTGGAATTTTTTTTTTTTGACGACTCTTACAACAAAGATTTTTTATTCATCCTTAGTTGGAGGCTGTGTAGTGTCCTGTATGTTAGGACTCTCTTTACCTAGATTCTTGTTTCAAAACCCTGAATTTGTTTAGCCCTTAGTAAGACGCCATGTAGATTTTTAGATACTGGATCCATGTAAAACAGATTTCTTATTTTTTCTTTGCAAGAGGCCATATAGTTTCCTACATATGAGGACTGCTATTACCCACATTCATGCCTCGAATCCTTCATTCCTCTTTAGCCGTCTGAAAGATACCCTGTAGATTGTTAGGACTGAGGACTCGTATAACCCAGATTCCTTATTTTTGCAACAGGTGTGCAGTTGCCGGTATATGAGTACCCCTTTTCCAGATACATGGATGGAGGACTGCTATAACCCCATTCTTATTCTTCTTTGGCAAGGGGCTGTGTATTTTCCTGTATATTAGGACTCTCATAACATAGATCCTGTTTTGTAACTCTGATTCTTTTTTAACCTATTCCAATATTCCCTGTCGATTTTTGGGATTGAGAACTTTTGTAAACTTGATTCCTTATTCTTTCTTAGTGAAAGGTCATGTAGTTGCCTGTATATAAGTACTCTATTTCCCCAGATTCATGCTTAAAATATGCTTAAAACCCTGATACTTGTTTAGATCTTTGGAAGACGCTGTGTAGTTTTTTGGCGATTGAGAACACATGTCACCCAGATTCCTTATTCTTTTTAGGAAATGTCCGTGCAGTTGCCTGTTTATGAGTATTTCATTTCCCTAAATTATGCTTAAAAAACCGAAATTCGTGTTTAGCCCTTAGCATGACATACTGAAGTTTTTGGGGGGATGTAGGACACGTGTAAACCAATTCCTTATTCTTCCTTAGCGGTGGACAGTGCAGTTTCCTGTATATGAGTATTCCCATTATCCAGATTCCTACTCTCAAAACCTGATTAGTGGTTATATCTTAGCAAGAGGCTCTGTAGCTTTTTGGGATGGAGGACTCATGTAACCAAGTTTCCTTAGCAATAGGTCCTATAGTATTCTTTATTTGAGGACTTCAATTACGGAAATTCCTGCTTCAATCTCAGCAAGATGCTGAGATATTTCCTGGTGACCTAGAATTCCAGTTGATTGCCTATCAAGGGAAAGACTTCCAAATAGTTCTTGTGGAATTCGAATCAAAGATTCCTGGTTCCCTTTTCAATAGACACCCTAAAAATATGGCGAAATAGAAGCCCAGATTGCTGATTAAAGCTTATCAAGAGACCTTGCAGATTTAGGCGATTGAGAATCCAAGAACGGGATTCCCTTTCCGTTCTCAGCAAGATGTCCTTATTTTCCCTGTCCATGTGAATTCCAAAACACTGTATACAAAAATGCAGATGCCCAGATGTGTCTTAGGGACGTGGACTCCATGATTCCTGGTTTCATTTTAATAATTCGTACTAAATATTTGGCAACTGCTAAGCACTCAGCCCCTCTACAAATTAAAGTACAAATGGAAATTTAAGGTTTACCAAGTTCATCTTAAGACCACAGTTACATCCAAATACGGCAAGAAGATACTTTTGTTCCGGGAATCTAGCCTTAGTTGTCCCGAGTAACCTAAAAATTTTACTACCAGATACCCATTTACAACTCTCTAGAGGACCAGAATGTGGCTGGAGTCCTAAAAAGACTGATTGATAATACCCACAAGGCAAATACCTCCGAACAAGAGACAAGCTCGAAGCCATGATTCTTGTTTATCCCGTAGCAAGACACCCTGAGAATTTTTCGGATTGGGGACTAGTGTATCACAGATTCCTTATTCTTCCTTATTGAGGGGCTGTGTAGTGTCCTGTATATGAGGACTCCCTTTCCCTAGAGACCTGTTTGGAAACCTTGATCCTTGTTTAGACCTTACCAAGATGTCATGTAGATATTGTCATGGAGGAACCGTGTAATACAAGTTACTTATTCCTCCATAGCAAAAGATTGTGTAGATTCTGTACATGAGTACTGCTATTACCTATATTGCAGCTTCTAAACCCTGATTATGTTTAGCCCACAGCAGATGGCCTGTTGATATTTAGGACTGGGGACTGCTATAACCCCAATTCTTTTTCTTCCTTGGCAAGGGGCTGTGTATTTTCCTGTATATAAGGACTCTCATTACATAGATCCTGCTTCGAAACTCTGATAATTTTTTAGCCCTTTCCACGAGACCCTGTAGATTTTTGGGATTGAGGACTCGTGAAACTCAGATTCCTTATTCTTTCTTAGCAAAAGGTCATGTAGTTGCCTGTATATAAGAACTCCTTTCCCGAGATTCATGCTTAAAACACCCTGATTCGTGTTTAGGCCATAGCAAGACGACCTGAAGCTCTTTGGGGATTGAGGACACAAGTAACGCAGAATCCTTATTCTTACCTAGCAATAAGCAGTGAAGTTTCCTGTATGTGAGGACTCCCATTACCCAGATTTCAAATTCAAAAACCTGATTCGTGGTTACCTTTGAGGAAGACGGCCTGTAGTTTTTGATAATGAGGACTCATGTAACCAAGATTCTTTATACTTCCTTAGCAATATGACGTGTAGTTTCCTGTATATGACGACTCCAATTACCCAGCTTCCCTCTTTACTCTGCAGGATGGAGAGATATTTCCTGGTGACCGAGAATTCCAGTTGTTTGGATGTCAAGAGAAAGACTCCCATAATGTTTTTGGGAACCGGAATCCAAGATTCCTGGTTCCCCTTCACCAGACCTCCACAGAATGTGGAATCTTCAAAACCCAACATCCCAGTTCTGACCTGCCCGACAACAAGAATTTTCTGTAGTTTGAGGTAACCTGAATCGAGGGATTTTGTACCAATATGCCTTTTAATTCTGGGGATCATGATTTTGGTCGTAGATGTTCCTAGGCACAAAAGGATTTGTAGGGCCAGATCATTGATTACAACTAACAAGAGGACTAGAAAGTTCCAGTGGATCTGTACTGTGAGATTTAGCGTATCCACGGAGCAAGTAGCTCTGAACAATGTCGGGACCCAGAAGACCAGATTGCTGGTTAAACCTTATCAAGAGACCCTGGAGATTCCAGACAATGAGAACTCCTAACTGGATATTCTTTTCGTTCTCAGGAAGATGCCCTGATTTTCCCTGTAGATGTGGATTCCAAACTCTGTATACAAAAAGTCAGATGCCCAGAATTTTCCTAGGGACTTGGAATCAATGATTCCATATTAACATTAAAAATTCGCACTAAACATTTGGCAACTGCAAAACACTGGCCCTCTCTCAAAATAAAAGTAGACACGAAAGGGGAAGGATTACAGGGTTCACCGTAAGACCTGAGTTACATCCAATATGGCAAGAAGATACTTTTTACTTGGAATCTGGCCTTAGTTGTTCCGAGGAACCTAACGGACTTGGAGTGCCCGATACCCGTTTACAACTTTCAAGAGGACCAAAATGTTGCTGGAGTCCTGAAATGACCAATTCAAAATATCCACATGCTAAATTGCTCTGAAATATGTGGGAAAGTCGAAGCCCTGTTTCTTGTTTGTCCCATAGCAGACACCCTGGGAATTTTTTGGATTGAGGACTCGTACAACAAAGATTCTTTATTCGTCTTTAGTTGGAGACCAAGTAGTATCCTGTATGTGAGGACTATCTTTCCCTAGATTCCGGTTTTGAAACCCTAATTATTGTTTATCTTTTAGTAAGACTTCATGTAGATTTTTTGATAGAGGAACCGTGTAAAACAGATTTCTTATTTTTTCTTAGCAAGAGGCCATGTAGTTTCCTGTATATGAGGAATGCTGTTGCCCATATTCATACCTCTAATCCCTTATTCTTCTTTAGCCGTCAGCAAGATGCCCTGTAGATTGTCAGGACTGAGGAATCTTTTAACCCAGATTCCTTATTTTTAGCCAAAGCCATGCATGTGCCTATATATGACTACTCCCTTTCCCTACTCCGCATGACATACATGCGTCAAACCCTGATACTTTTATATACCTTAGGAAGACGCCGTGTAGTTTTTTGGGGATTGAGAACACATGCCACCCAGATTACTTATACTTTCTTAGGAAAAGTCCGTGCAGTTGTCTGTATATGAGGATTTCATTTCCCTAGATTATGCTTCAAAAACCCAAAACGTGTTTAGCCCTTAGCAAGACACACTGAAGTTTTTTTGGGGATTGTGGACACGTTTAAACCAGATTCCTTATTCTTCCTTAGTAATAGACAGTGCAGTTTCCTGCATATGAGGACTCCTATTATCCATATTCCTGCTCCCAAAACCTGATTGGTGGTTTTCTCCTAGCAAGATGCTCTGTAGGTTTTGGGGATGGAGGACTCGTGTAACCAAGATTCCTTATTCTTCCATAACAATAGGTCGTGTAGTGTTCTGTATATGAGGACTCCCATTACTAAAATTCCTGCTTCATTCTCAGCAAGACCCCGAGACATATCCTGTTGATCTAGAATTCCAGTTGATTGCATATCAAGAGAGAGACTGCCGAAAAGGTTTTGTGGAATTGGAATCCAAGATTCCTGGTTCCCTTTTCAAAAGACACCCTAAAAATGTGGTGACATAGAAGCCCAGATTGCTGATTAAACCTTATCAAGAGACCTTGCAAATTAAGGCGATTGAGAACTCCAATAAACTGATTCCCTTTCCGTTCTCAGCATGATGCCCTGATTTTCCCTGTCTATATGGATTTCAAAACTCTGTATATGAAGATGCAGATTCGCAGATGTTTCCTAGGGACGTGGAATCAATGATTCCTGGTTACATTTTAATAATTCGTACTAAAAATTTTCAACTGCAAAACCCTCGGCCCCTCTCCAAATAAGAGTACAAACAGAAATTTAAGAATCACCATGTTTCTCTTAAGACCAGAGTTACATCCAAATATGGCAAGAAGATACATTTTTTCCGGGAATTTAGCCTTAGTTGTCCCAAGTAACCTAAGGGACTTGTAGTACCAGATACCCGTTTACAACTCTCAAGTGGACCAGAATGTTGCTGGAGTCCTGAAAAGACTGATTCATAATACACACAAGCCAAATATCTCTGAAACATGAGACGAGATCAAAGCCCTGAATCTTGTTTATCCCGTAGCAAAACACCCTGAGAATTTTTCGAATTGGGGACTAGTGTAACACAGATTCTTTATTCTTCCATAGCGAGGCGCCGTGTAATCTTCTGTATTCGAGGACTCCCTTTCCCACGAACCCTGTTTGGAATCCCTGATTCTTGTTTAGCCCTTAGCAAGATGTCATGTAGATATTGTGATAGAGGAACCGTGTAAAACAGGTTTCTTATTTCTCCTTAGCAAGAGATCGTATAGATTCTGTATATGAGGAATGCTATTTCCTATGGTGCAGTTTTTAAACCCTGATTCTTGTTTATCACACAGCAGATGGCCTGTTGATTTTTAGGACTGAGGACTGCTATAATCCCGATTCTTTTTTTCCCTGACAAGAGGCCGTGTATTTTCCTGTATAATAGGACTCTAATTACATAGATCCTGTTTCGAAACTCTGATTCTTTCTTAGCCCGTTCCAAGATGCCCTGTTGATTTTGGGGTTTGAGGACTTGTGTAAACCAGATTCCTTATTCTTTCTTCAAAAAATTTCACGTAGTTGCCTGAATATAAGGACTGCATTTCCTCAGATTCATGATTAAAACACCCTGATTCGTGATTAGCCCATAGCAAGACCACCCGAAGCTTTTTTGGTATTGGGGACACGAATAACGCAGATTCCTTATTCTTACTTAGCAATTGGCAGTGAAGTTTCCTGTACGTGAGGACTCCCATTACCCAGATTCCTACTTCAAAAACCTGATTGGTGGTTACCTCTGAGGAAGAAGGTCTGTAGTTTTCGGGTTTGAGGACTCATATAACCAAGATTCCTTATAGTTCTTTGGAATATCACGTGTAGTTTCCTGTATATGACGACTCCCATTACCAAGCATCTCGATTCACTCTGCAGGATGCCGAGACAGTTCCTGGTGACCAAGAATTCCAGTTGTTTGGATATCAAGTGAAAGACGCCCATAATGTTCTTTGGGAACTGTAATCCAACATTCCTGGTTCCCCTTCACAAGACCTCCCCTAATGTGGAATCG
>NW_006967625.1:0-1007 GCF_000164805.1 Carlito syrichta
TTCTAAAAAGGGACACAAATTTAATAATTTTTATCAAAGGCTATTTTCCCTTTTTGTTTATTTATTTTTTTCTGAGACAAAGTATCATTGTTTCACCCAGGCTGGAGTGCAGTGGTGTAATCATAGCTCACTGCAGCTTCCAACTCCTAGTCTCAAGTGATTCTCCTGCTTCAGCATCCTGAGCTACTGCGACTAGAGGTCCCTCCACTACATTCAGCTAATTTTTTTTATTTTTATTTTTTTGTATAGATGGGATCTCTCTATGCTGCCCAGTCTCAAAATGCATATTCCTATAAGTCCCTCTCTATTTTCTTGGGCATTATATAAATAGTGTTTAGCATTTATGTGACAATGGTGCCCAAGACTGCATTTAAAGCCATTTGTTTATTGAAATACTAATGACAATGACAGTGAGATTCAGTCATGCTGATTTGAGGTGTTCCTATTTCAGAGATGGGGTGAAATGCTCTGACCCTCCCTGCCCCATACATGCATTCTCTCTGATGAAATTCCAACCTGTGGAAAGAGAAGATTCTTGAAGTAGCATTACAGGTATCAAAAATGCCTGAAGGAAAGTAACTTGAGAGCCTTTCAAAGAATGGTATGACTTACAGTTATTTGCTCTTGTTTTGGAAAACAGGAAGAAATGGTGTTGTTTCACATTTTAGGAACTAAGGTTTAAGGTCACAGTTTGAGACATGGTGCTTTCCATTCTCACCATGTCTGATAAATTTCTGCTGCTAGTATGGATTCCTCAGGGTGGCAGATGGGTACAGGGGACTCAGAGTCTTGACTGGAGTTCTTCTGAGGGCAGCACCGACTCCTTGTGAAAACTTGTCGTCAAGTAAGTCTCCTAATAGACAACTGACCTTACTTTGGGGAAAATAACACTGAAAGCAACCTGCAGTAAGTTTTAAAGTGAACTTGACTTACTTGGCAGTCAGAAGATATCAATTTCCAAAGGAACTTTGGTACATGCATGTGCATTACAGAAGACAATCTCTGGT
>NW_006967626.1:0-3371 GCF_000164805.1 Carlito syrichta
TAATAAGGCGAGTAGTATCATAAGATACTAATAAGGCAAGTAGTCTCATAATACACTAAATAGACAAGTAGTATCAGACGACATTAATAAGGCAAGTATTCTCAGACGACACATAAGGAAAGTAGTATCATAAGACACTAATTAGGCAAGTGCTATCAGACAACACTAATAAGGCAAGTAGTATCATAAGACACGAATAAGGCAAGCAGCACCATAAGACCCTATTAAAGTATAGTATCATAAGACACTAATAAGACAAGTAGTATCAGACAGCACTAAAAAGGCAAGTAATATCATAAGACACTAATAAGTCAAGAAGTACAATAAGACACTAATAAGGAAACTAGTATCATAAGCAACTAATAAGGAAAGTAGCATCAAAAGACACTAATAATTCAAGTAGTAACATAAGACACTATTAAGGCAAGTAGTATCATAAGACACAAATAAGGAATTAGTATCATAAGAAAATAATAATGCAGGAAGTATTAGACTACATTAATAAGGAATAAAATATCAGACGTCACTAATAAGGCAAGTAGTATTAGACAGTAAGGAGAAAAGCAGCATCAGACGACACTCATAAGGCAAGTAGTATCAGACGACAGTAACAAGTCAATTAGTATCAGACGACACTAATAAGGCAAGTAGTATCAGACGACACAAGTAAGAAAAGTAGTATCAGATGACACTAGGAAGGCAAGTAGTATCAGACGACACTAATAAGGCAAGTAATTTCAGACGAAAATAATAGGGCAAGGAGTATCTCACGACACTAATACAGCAAATAGTATCAGATGTCACTTTTAAGGAAAGTTGTATCAGACGACACTAATAAGGCATGTAGTACCTAACATCACTACTAAGCAACTAGTATCAGACGACATTAATAAGGCAAGAAGTATCAGACAACTCTAATAAGGCAAGTAGTATCAGATGACACGAACAAGGCAAGTAGTATTAGATGACAATATTAAGGCAGTAGTATTAGACGACACTAATAAGGCAAGTAATATCACATGACACTAATAAGGCAATTAGTATCATAAGAACCTAATATGGCATGTAGTATCATAAGACACTAATAAGGAAAGTAGAATCAGACGACACTAATAAAGCAATTAGTATCATAAGACACTAATAAATCAAGTAGTACTATAAGACACTTTTGAGGCAAGTAGTATCAGAAGACAATTATAAGTCAAGTAGTAATATAAGAGAATAATAAAGCAAGTAGTAGGAGACGACACTAATAAGGAAAGTAGTATCAGGCGACACTAATAAGGCAAGAAGTATCATAAGACACTAATAAGGCAGGTAGTATCAAATATAATAAGGCAAGTAGTAGGACGACACAAATAAGGCAAGTAGTATCAGACCACACTAATAAGGCAAGTAGTATCATAAGACACTAATAAGGCAAGTAGCACCATAAGACCCTATTAAAGTAAATAGTAACATAAGACACTAATAAGTCAACTAGTATCTTAAGACACTAATAAGGAAAGTGTATCATAAGCAACTAATAAGGAAATTAGTATCATAAAACACTAATAAGTCAAGTAGTAACATAAGACACTATTAAGGCAAGTAATATCATTAGACACTAATAAGGAAAATAGTATCATAAGAAACTAATAAGACAAGTAGATTCAGACGACAATAATAAGGCATATAGTATCAGATGACACTATTAAGGCAAGTAGTATCAGACGACACTAATAAGATAAGTAGTATGAGACGACAATAATAAGGCAAGTACTATCAGAAGACACTAATAAGCCCTGTAGTATCAGATGACACTAAGAAGGCAAGTAGTATCATAAGACATTAATAAGGCGAGTAGTATCATAAGACACTAATAAGGTAATTAGTATCAGAAGACACTAATAAGACAAGTAGTTTCAGACGACACTAATAACAAATGTAGTATCATAAGACACTAATAAGGCAAGTAGTAACAGATGGCACTAATAAGGCAAGACATATCATAAGACAATAATAAGTTAAGTAGTACCATAAGACACTCTTAAACTAAGTAGTATCATAAGACACTAAAAAGACGATTAGTATCAGATGACACTAATAAGGGAAGTAGTATCAGACGAAACTAATAAGGCAATTAGTATCATAAGACACTAATAAGGCAAGTAGTATCATAAGCCACTAATAATGCAAGTAGTATCAGACGACATGACTAAGGAAAGAAGTATCAGACAACACTCATAAGGCAAGTGCTTTCATAAGACACTAATAAGGCAAGTGATATCATAAGACAATAATAAGGCAAGTAGTAACATAAGACACTAATAAGTCATTTAGTACCATAAGACACGAATAAGGAAAGTAGTATCATAAGCAACTCATAAGGAAAATAGTATCATAAGACACTAATTAGTCAAGTAGTAACATAAGACACGATTAAGGCAAGTAGTATTATAAGACACTAATAAGGAAAGTATTATCATATGACACTAATAAAGTAGTATCAGACGACACTTCTAAGGCAAGTAGTATCAGACGACAGTAGTAAGGAAAGTACTATCAGACGACACAAGGAAGTCAAGTATTATCAGACGACACTAATAAGGCAAGTAATATCAGACGACACTAATATGGCAAGTAGTATCACATGACACTAATATGGCAAGAAGTATCAGTGGACACTAATAAGGCAAGTAGTTTCAGCTGACACTAAAAAGGCATGTAGTATCAACGACACTAATAAGGCTAGTAGTATCAGATGGCAATAATATGGCAAGTAGTATCAGACGACACTAATAAGGCAAGTAGTATCAGACGACATTAATAAGGCATGTAGTGTGAGATGACACTAATAAGGCAAGTAGTATCAGACGACACTAATAAGTCAAGTAGTATCAGATGACACTAACAAGGCAAGTACTGTCATAAGACACATATAAGGCGTGTAGTATCATAAGACACTAATAAGGTAACTAGTATCATAAGACACTAATAAGGCAAGTAATATCAGACGACACTAATAAGGCAAGTAGTATCATAAGACACTAATAAGGCATGTGCTATCAGATTAAACTTATAAGCCAAGTAGTATCATGAGACAATAATAAGGCAAGTAGCACCATAATACCCTATTAAAGTAAATAGTATCATAAGACACTAATAAGACAAGTAGTATCAGACAGCACTAATAATGCAAGTAGTATCATAAGACACTAATAAGTGAAGTAATACCATAAGACACTAATAAGGAAAATAGTATCATAAGTAACTAATAAGAAAGTAGTATCATAGGACACTAATAAGTCAAGAAGTAACATAAGACACTATTAAGGGCAAGAAGTATCATAAGACACTAATAAGAAAATTAGTATCATAAGAAACTAATA
>NW_006967627.1:0-737 GCF_000164805.1 Carlito syrichta
GGGGAAACAAAGATCCTACTAGCAGGAGTTCATTCCACAAAATCTAGAAAAGAAAGAAGTTTTATTATTGAATAAGCTTATCTAGAATGTAAGGCTGTCAGTGAATTGTACTACAAAGACTAGACAGAATCTCCACAAGTTTATACAGTAAAGTAAAAACAAAAGAACAATTAAAATGTCCTTTGTCTCATTGAGAGACATATTGATGCATCTTGTCTCTGGTATGCCTTGTGTGAGAAACTTCAGTTAATTTTAGAAGTATGCGATTACAGTTCCAACCACCAGAAGGCTGCTAACCTTGCACTATATAAGCAAAAGGTACACCAATTATTGTCAGAGACACTCTAAAGGAGGAACACAGATTACTGCTTCCCTTCCCTTGTTTTACAAATAAAATATCATTGCTTTACACTTACACTTCAACCAGTAAACCACTTACTCCAGGATTCCTAAGGGAGATATATGCTTAAAAGAGAACAAGTTAGAGCTCTTTGTGCAACAGAGAATTTGGCCCCTAATCTCCAAATACAAATTAAGACTGAATTAAATAGGAGAGTTAGTGAATAAAACTGAGACATATTTAGGCTGCGGATATAGATAACCTCAAGCTTAAGTCAACCCTAAGACTGGTCATTTATCCCTAGGTTCCAAACCTGAGTTTTGAGACCTTTGTGATTCAGGTAGATCTTATCTATCCCATAAATAAAATCTGAAAGAGACAGAAGAGCAAGAAAAAA
>NW_006967628.1:0-3616 GCF_000164805.1 Carlito syrichta
TAGAAGGCCTGGTTCAGTGGCCCATACCTGGAATCCCAGCACTCTGGGATGCTGAGTCATGAGGGTGGCTGGAGTTCAGGAGGCCAAGTCCAAAACAGGGTCACACAGGGAGAGCCTGTCTTTGCACCCATTCAAACAGGGGTATGGGGTCAAGGTGCCCATCATCCCGGCCACTACAGAGACTGAGGTGGGAGGATTGCTGGAGCCCATGATTTTGAGACTGACTGTGAATGACGGTCATGTCACCGGGAACCAGCCTGGGCCAGAAAGCCAGACCTTGTCTCCAAAAACATCAGAACCATACACAGATTCTCAACTGCACATGGTTATGGTTAGTACACAGGGAGACTGGCTTTAGAGCCAGGAAAAATGGGGTTGGGGGAGAAGAAATATCCCTAGGTTAGGAATGTGTCCCTGGACTTTCTTGGCAGAAGGTACTCATTGCCAAGCCAGAGGGTTGAACTGCCTTGGGCACATTTCTCACCTGGGAGAGATAAGCGAGCAGGAACCCTGCCAGGGAACCTTGGGAAGCCCCACACCAATGCGGGGACAGCCATTGGGGGGAGTAGGGGCTGGGAGATGCCTGAGCTTTGGGGACCCTCACATGTGTGAGGGGCGAGGGAGAAAGGACTGAGGGCAGAAGGTTTGCAGGAGAATGGATTTATTTATTTCTTCCTTCCTTCCTTCCTTCCTTTCTTTCTTTCTTTCTTTCTTTCTTTCTTTCTTTCTTTCTTTCTTTCTTTCTTTCTTTCCTTCTTTTCTTTCCTCACTAGGTTGCCCAGGTTGCTCTCAAAACTCCCAACTCAGGACATTCTCTTGGTCTGGGCATTCCAAACTGCTGCGATCACAGGCTTTCTATTTGGTCGACATCCTGATCTTTCTGCCTGATCTTGAACTCTGGGCCAGAGGCAATTTTCCTGCTGCCACCTGCCCTCACCCAAGGTTTTATGTGTTTTGCTTTGGGTCAAGGTGGAGGCTTTCTATGGTGTCCAGCCTGGTCTCAAGCACCCAGGATCTGGCCATCTTCCTGTATCATCCTCTCCAAGTGCCAAGGTGACAGCCATGAATCGCCCCACCATCCCCCTGTTGATTTGAGAGTTACACCCTCTTTTTCCCCGAGGTGGCCCCTGGGAGGGATGAGTGGGTTAGCCCTGGGCAATGAGGTGAGTGGAGGGGTGGATACCCCAGCAGAGACACACCCCTGTGACAGGCGATCCCCTGGGAGGGCTCAACAGGTGACTCTGGCCACCATCTCCGGGGATCCGGGTCGTTGGAAGGGAGCGGGACTCATGTTGAGTCCGTGAGAGGGGTGTACAGCCCATGTGTGGGTTCTCATGCCTTTCATTCCAGTGATCTAGGTGGCCAAGCCGAGAGGATGGCCTATGCCCCCGGGTGTGATACCAGCCCGGCAACTTGGTGAGACCTCCTCTCTACAAGAAGCCAAAAACCTGAACTGTGCATGGTGGAGCATGCCTGTCTTTATCGCCTATCTGAGGGCATGGCAAGAGGATTACCAGAGCCCAGCCAATGTAGGCCACTGTGGCCAAGAGCGGGCCACTGCACTTCAGCCTGGATGACAGAGAGGGATTCCAACTAAGAGTAATAATACCAGCCGGGCTCGGTGGCTCAGCCTGTAATCCCATGCCTTTGGGAGGCTGAGGTGAGTGGATTGCCTGAGTCTGCAGGTTCGAGACCCGCCTGGGCAGCAAGACCTCATCTCTACAATAAATCAAAAAATCTGCCGGGCATGGTAGCGCATGACTGTAATTCCAGCTACTCAGAAGGCTGAGGCAGAAGTATCGCCAGAGCCCAGTCGGTCGAGGCTGTGGTGGTCGGGAGCAGCCACTGCACTCCAGTCTGGGTGATAGAGTGAGACTCCAACTCAAAAAAAAAAGAATTATAATACTAACCACCACCACCATAAACACAGGTCAGACTCTGGGACTCAGACTAGCATCCCAGCCCTTCGGAGGCAAAGGCGAGTGGGTGACCTGAGCCTATGGGTTTGACACCAGCCCAGGACCCAAGCTGAGATCTCGTCTCAGCCATAAAAAGTAGTCCAAAGATTAACCATGCATGTAGGTGCAGGCCTGTGTTTCAGGTCACTTGGGGGGCCGAGGCAGAAGGATCACCTGAGCCCAGCAAGTGGAGTCCGTGATGACTGTGAGCATGCCCCTGTGCTTCAGCTTGGGCGACAGAGTGGGATTCTGACTCCAATAATAATAATCACCACCACCCATACCACCACCACCCCTGCCACCCAGCTTGAGGACTCACCCTCAGCGATGGAAGAGGAAAAGTCACTTTCCGGCCTGTTGTTTGTAGGAAGTTTCAAAGGTGGTCACTAGGCACATCTGTCCCGTGCCTTCAGCCACGTGCCCCAGAAGGCCTGCCTCCACTCTCCACATTTGTGCCCTACAGAAAAGAAATGTGTGAGCTCACAGAACAGACAGCCCAGAGGTAGTGTGTCTGTCAGGAACAGAGTGATCAAGGTGATCCAGCAATGCCTTGGCCAGCCCAGGATGCAGTTGATCTGTCTGCCACCTTCTTTCAGGGGGAAGGTCCCTTCCTGACCCTATCATTCTACTGTCCCCTGCCCAAGTGGACTTTTCCTTGGGGATCCGTGGATGTCCATCATAATGCACCATGGAGACGTCTTTTTGGTCACCAGAGTCTCCGTTGCTCGGGCTGGGGCATGGTGGCATGACCATGGCTCCCAGGTCCTCGAGGTGCAGGTCCCAGGGGGTCCTAACACTCTGGCCCCTGAACAGCTGGGACTCTGGGGGTCATCATGTCTGACTCGATTATGGGAACCTCTCGCCAAGAGGAGGTCTGGCAATGTTACCCAAGCTGGTCTCGGACCCCAGGGATCAGGCAGCCCCCTGCCTAGCTTCCCAAGGCACAGGATTGACAGCTGTGAGCCACGGTGCCTGACCTGGACTCGTACATTCTTTTGGCAGGGGTGACACAAAGGAACACCCTGGAAGCAAGGTCACAGCATCCCGTGTAGCCAGGACAGTGGGCTCCATCTCCAACGACTTCAGTGTTTGCATTCCAGGTAGCAACGAGGTCTCGCTACCTGGCTCAGGCTGGTTTCAAACTCCCAGGCTCCAGCGGTCCCTCACCTTGGCATCCCAAAGCCACAGCCCAATTATCTGCCGATTTATCATCTTTCGGGAACTCTAAGCCCAAGGCTGGATCCTCCTTCCCAATTGATCTCTGTTCATGATGATCCCAACTCCATACACAAATGGATCCTCTTCGTTTTTTTCCTTTTTTCCTTTTTTTCTTTTAGTAGGAGTCTCACTTCTTCGACCAGGATGGAGGGTGGTGGCTGACTCACAGCTAACACAGCCTCAGGTCACTGGGCCCAGGCTAGTCTTTACCTGGACTTCCGAGGAGCTGGAATGACAGGCTCACGCCACCACCTCCAGATCATTTGGGATAAAGGGTAGAGATGAGGTGAGTGAGGGGTTCTTGGCCCACAGGCTTGGGCTGGCCACTGGCCTCGACCTCCCAAAGTGCTGTGTTGACAATGCAGAGAACCAGAGTCCGCCCTCAATCCATCATCAAAAATGAATCAGAATGCCTTGTGTGGTGGCCCACGCGTGGTATC
>NW_006967629.1:0-746 GCF_000164805.1 Carlito syrichta
ACTGCCAGACAAGACACCTTTGTTCCTTAACCTCTAAGTCTGGGGCATTTTGATATAACAACCTGAGCAAACTATCATGTTATGATAAATTTTCAGTTAGTTCACTGAAAAGGCAAAAAGAAAACAGGAAGGTATTGCAGAGGCAAATAAAAGTAGAAGCTTCCAGCCCACAGGGGATGAAAAAAAGAGAGAGGACACAGCTGAGCAACCCACAGACCTGAGACTCAAACCTGTGAGACGGGTACGCACTTAGCTGAATCTGGGATCGCTGAGGGGCCTGAAGACCTGGCTTTGTGAGCATTGGACACCAGGAAAACTGGACCATCTTTGGCCTGTGAAGTCAGGTGATTGTGGCAGCACTGAGGGTGATGGTAAGGAATCTGGTCAGGAAGGGAGAGGCCACAATTGAGAGATGAGATTTACAAAGTCCTGGCTTCATACTGCAGAAGATGGGGGTGGCTGTTGAACATGAGACAAAGATGTGATGAGTGCATATCCTTCTGAGCACTTATTTTTGTCTTGTAGAATAACTGTCTGTATGTGTTCAACCGTCTACTTTAGTGCTTAATGTAATGTAGCTTCCCCCCCAGCACATGATATTGTCTTTTTCTTTCTTTCTTGAGTCAAGGTCTCACTCTATCACCCAGCCTGCGTGCAGGGGAACAATTATGGATCACTGAAGCAACTATCTTCTGGGTGAAGAGATTTTCCTGCCTCAGCCTCCCACAAAGCTGGGACTACATGTT
>NW_006967630.1:0-748 GCF_000164805.1 Carlito syrichta
ACCAATAATCATGGAATACACGAACCTAGGATACTAATGGGCATCTGTCTTTTGATATACTGAATTTGGAATCCAAATCGACAGGAAAAATCAGGGCATCTTACTGAGAATTAAAAGGAAATCCGGTTCTACGAGTTCTCATTTTCCGGAATCTACAGGGCCTCTTGGTAAGGTTTAATCAGCAATCTGTTCTTCTGTGTCCCTACATTTTCAGAGCTACATACTCCATGGATATGCTAAATCTGTCATTACAGATCCTCAGGATTTTTCTGGTCTTCTTCTTAGTTGTAATCAAGGATTTGGCCCTAGAAATCATTTTGTTTCCTGGGACCATCTATGACCATAATCATATTCCCCAGAATCAAAAGGTAAAATGGTACAAAATTCCTCGATTCAGGTGACTTCAAAGTACAGAAAATTCTTGAGGGCGGGCAGGTCAGAATTGGGAAGTTGTGTTTTGAAGACTCCACATTTTGGAGAGGTCTTGTGAAGGGGAACAAGGAATCTTGGATTCCAGTTCCCAAAGGACATTATGAAAGTCTTTCTCTTGATATACAAAAAACTGGACTACTCGGTCACCAGGAACTGTCGCAGCATCCTGCATAGGGATGCAGGAAGCTGGGTAATGGAGGTCGTCATATACAGGAAACTACACGTCATATTGCTAAGGAATTATAAGTAATCTTCTTTATGTAAGTCGTCAATCCCAAAAACTACACGCTGTCTTCCTAAAAGTAACCACGAATCA
>NW_006967631.1:0-1146 GCF_000164805.1 Carlito syrichta
AATTCAACAGGTAATCTGCTGTGGGGATAAACAAGAATCAGGGTTAGGAACTGGAACATAGGTAATAGCAGTTCTCATATGCAGAATCTACATGATCTCTAGCTAAGGAGAACTAAGAAACCAATTTTACACGGTTCCTCCCTCACAATATCTACATGATATCTTGGTAACGGCAAAACAAGAATCAGGGTTTCCAAACAGGATTCTGGGGAAAGTGAGTCCTCATGTACAGGACATACATGACCCCTTGATGAAAAATAAGTAATCTGTGATACAATATTCCACAATCCAAAAAATTATCAGGGCGTCTTGATGCGGTATAAACAAGAATCAAGTCTTCGAGCTCGTCTCATATTTCAGAGATATTTGGCTTGTGGACATTATGAATCAGTCATTTCAGGATTTCAGCAACATCTGGTCCTGTTGAGAGTTGTAATCGGGTATGTGGTAGTACAAATCCCTTAAGTTACTCGGGACAATTTAGGCCAGATTCCCGGAAAAAAATTATCATACTGCCATATTTGGATGTAACTTTGGTCTTAAGATGAACTTGGTACTCCTTAAATTTCCGTTTGTACTTTATTTGTAGAGGGGCCGAGGTCTTTGCAGTTGTCACATATTCAGTAAGAATTATTAAAATGTAACCAGGATCCATGGATTCCACGTTCCTAGAAAACATCTGTAAAAAGAGTTTTGGAAAAAGAGTTTTGGAATCCACATGCACAGAGAAATTCAGGGTGTCGTGCTGAGGACGGAAAGGGAATCCAGTTCTTGGAGTTCTCTATCGCCTAATATACAAAGTCTCTTGATAAGGTTTAATCAGCAATCTGGGCTTCTATGTTGCCACATATTTAGTGTGTCTTTTGAAAAGGGACCAGGAATCTTGGGTTCAATTCCTCAAGATCTTTATGGGAGTCTTTCTCTTGATATTCAAGCAACTGGAATTCTAGGTCACCAGGAAATATCTAGGCGTCTTGCTGAGAATGAAGCAGGAATTTCAATAATGGGAGTCCTCATATACAGATCACTACACGACCTGTTGCTACAGAAGAATAGGGAATCTTGGTTACATGAGGCCTCCAACCCAAAAACATACAGACCACCTTGCTAAGAGATAGCCACCATTCAGAATTTGGGATTAGGTAT
>NW_006967631.1:2016-2992 GCF_000164805.1 Carlito syrichta
CGTGCCATCAATCCAAAAAATTCCCAGGTTGTGTGCTATTGGACAAACAAGAAACAGATCTTTGAGCTCCCCAAATGTTTCAGAGTAATTTAGCATTCGGATATTATGAATCGGTCATTTCAGGACTCCAGCAACATTCTGACCCTCTTAAAAGTTGTAAATAGTATTGGGCACTCCAAGTCCTTTAAGTTCCTCAGAACAACTGAGGCCAGAACCAGGACAAAGAGAATCTTCTTGCCATATTTGGATGTAACTCTGGTCTTAAGCTGAACCCTGTAATCCTTCCCCTTCCATGACTCTTTTTATTTTCAGAAGGGACAAGTTTTAAGCACTTGCCAAATGTTTACTATATACTTTTAATAGTAACCAGGAATCATGGAATCCACAATCATAGGAAACCTCTGGGCATCTGTCTTTTGATATAGTGAATTTGGAATCCAAATGAACAGGAAAAATCAGGGCATCTTACTGAGAATTAAAAGGAAATCCTGTTCTAAGAATTCTCATTTTCTGGAATCTACAGGGTCTCTTGATAAGGTTTAATCACCAATCTGGGCTTTTGGGTCCCTACATTTTCAGAGCTACTTGCTCTGTTGATATGCTAAATCTGTCATTACAGATCCTCAGGATCTTTCTGGTCCTCTTTCTAGTTGTAATCAAGGATTTGGCCCTATAAATCTTTCTGTTTCCTGGGACCATCTATGACCATAATCATATTCCCCAGAATCTAAAGGTATATTGGTACAAAATGCCTCGATTCAGGTGACCTCAAAGTACAGAAAATTCTTGTTGGTGGGCAGGTAGGAATTGGGGTTTTGTGTTTGGAATATTCCACATTTTGGGGAGATCTTGTTAAGGGGAACCAGGAATCTTGGATTGCAGTTCCCAAAGAACATTATTGACGTCCTTCTATTGATATTCAAAAAACTGGAATTCTCGGTCACTCGGAACTCTCTCAGCATCCAGGAGAGTGAAG
>NW_006967632.1:0-752 GCF_000164805.1 Carlito syrichta
GTTAAAATTCAGATTATGTAAATTTCTAAATCTCAACAGAAGTTAAATAACATGATTTAAAAAATGGACACAAATGAATATTCACTTCTCCCAAGTTGTACAATTGACCAACAACCAGTACTTTTTTCCTTTTTCTTTTTTAGAAAGCAGGATTTGGGGCATACCTCATCAACAAGGTACCTGCACAATGCATATTTGTATATCTAACCCTTAATTCTATTCCACAATTTTAAAATAAAAAATTTAAAGGTTAAAAAAAAAAAAGAAATCTGACAAACTAAATTTGAAATCTCAGGGGAAAAAAAAGGAAACAGAAAGCAGGATTTATTAAGAGGACACAGAAACTCCTACAGTGGGAGGGGACCTGAAGGGGTTGCCCCAACAACCATTTCAAAAAATGTTCAAAGTGACAAATGCTGAGAGAAATACAAAGCAGAAGCATGATGACATACAACCTCACAGCCATTAGGATGGCCACTATCAAGCAAACAAAAACATGAGTGTTGTCAAGTATATGGAAAAACTGAAATCCTTGTTCACTGTTCCCAGGGGGAAAAAATGATGCAGCCGTTATAAAAAGTAAGATGAAAATTCTTCAAAAAGTAGGTTTATCCCAGGATCCAACATTTTCGCTTTGGTTATCTACACAAAGTATGAAAAGCAGACCTGAAACAGATATTTGCACACTCATGTTTATTGCAGCATTATACACAAAAGCCAAATGGTGAAATTACCCTAAATGTCCCTCAATG
>NW_006967633.1:0-749 GCF_000164805.1 Carlito syrichta
CAGTATGAGACAACACTTATAAGGCAAGAAGTATCAGATGACACTATAAAGGCAAGAAGTATTAGACGACACTAATTAGGAAAATAGTATTAGACGACACTAATAAGGCAAGTAATTTCAGACGACACTAATAAGGCAAGTAGTATCATAAGAACCTAATAAGTCACGTAGTATCATAAGACACTAATAAGGAAACTAGTATCAGATGACACTAATAAGGCAAGAAGTATCATAAGACAATAACAAGTGAAGTAGCACTATAAGACACTATTAAGGCAAGTAGTATCATAAGACACTTATAAGGCAAGTAGTATCATTAGACACTAATAAGGCAAGTCGTAGGAGATGACACTAATAAGGCAAGAAGTATCAGACTACACTAATAAGGCAAGTAGTAGGAGACGACACAAATAAGGCAAGTAGTATCTCTCGACACTAATAAAGAAAGAAGTACCAGACGACACTAATAAGGCAAGTAGTATCAGACAACAATAATAACGCAAGTAGTATGAGATGACACTAATAAGGCAAGTAGTATCAGATGACACTAATATGGTAAGTAGTATCAGATGACACTAATAAAGAAAGTAGTATAATTAAACACTAATAAGGCGAGTAGTATCATAAGATACTAATAAGGCAAGTAGTCTGATAATACACTAAATAGACAAGTAGTATCAGACGACATTAATAAGGCAAGTAGTATCAGACGACACTAATTAAGCAAGATATAGTAGACGAAACAAATA
>NW_006967635.1:0-769 GCF_000164805.1 Carlito syrichta
TTCCTATATTGCAGGCTGCAGTGTAATGGCAATTCACAGGTGCAATCATTGCACACTACACTTTTGAACTCCTGGACTCAAAAGATTCTCCTGCCTCAGCCTCTTGAGTGGAAAATAAATTTTAAAACTTATTTATCGATGGCTCCCTCCTCTTTGGCATCCTCCTCTTTGCCTTTCAAATTCCAGCTTCTTATTGGCTCTGAACTTCCACTCTTTTGCTCTCTGTCAGCTCATTAGGTTAATGTTTGTTGCTCGAATTCTGTTTCCTTGTGCTGCTATTTAGAACCTAAGGACCTGGATGCATGTGGACATCTTTCTGCATTGCATTTTGCTCTCTCAAAGTCTAAGCCCTTCAAATCTTTCATGTATTGCTGCTCTCTAACATCATCAACCCATGGTTTTATATATTTTGTCTAGCTTTTATAATGTTTTATTGGAAGACTAATTCTGCTACAAATTACCCTACCAGGTAAGAAATGAGAAATCCCTTTTTTCATAAAATTAATTGAATGTAAACTTGATAAGAATCTCTCTGTTAGGCACACATCTATATCAATACTACAATGAATAGTTGTACTACAAGAAAAGTTGCATCTGAATGATCATAACAGATCAGCTTCAAGAATTCATGCAACAGGAAACTATTTATTTATTTATTTATTTATTTATTTATTTATTTAAATCTTTCGGTTTGTTGAAGGAGCAGAGGGCAGAGGGGGCCGGGGGGGGGCAATAAAATGCTTTTGCCTCATTTATAAAGAGCGAGTTT
>NW_006967636.1:0-648 GCF_000164805.1 Carlito syrichta
CCCCATCACCTGGGTTTGCACCCCCCAGCTCCCTGGTTCTGGGGCAGGAATGCCTTCAATTTCAGGAAAACCTTTGCATCCCTTTAGACCAGGAATGTCCAACCTTTTGGCTTCCCTGGGCCACACTGAGCAAAGAGGAGTTGTCTTGGGCTGCACATAAATTATATAATCTCGTTAGTGTACATGTATATGTGTGTGTACATTTATGTAAAAAAATAAAAAGTTCTTTTTTTTCTCTCTATTGTGCAGGCTGGAGTGCAGTGGCTCGCTCAAGACCACTGCAGCCTCGACGTGCTGGGCTCAGAAAATCCTTCCACCTCGGCCTTCCAAATAGCTGGAACCACAGACACATGCCTCCATACCTGGCTAGTTTTTTTTATTTATTGTAGAGATGAAGTCTTGCCATGTTTCCCAGGCTGGTTTTTGAATCTGGGAAAAAGTCTGGTGGGCTCAGGCTATCCGTTCATCTTGGCCTCCCAAAATGCTGGGATGACAGGCATGAGCCACCATGCCTGGCAAGATATGCTTTTTTTTTATCATAAAGTTTAGAAAAATGAGAGCAATATAAAACCAGTAGAAAAATTTGACATTGTTTTTGTAAGACGAATCCATCGATGTCTGAGTTCATGGACATAGTTTCAGTTGTTA
>NW_006967637.1:0-645 GCF_000164805.1 Carlito syrichta
CGAGTGTCAGGCAGTTCCCAGTGGCCGAGCCCCGCGGGGTTGTGCACAATTGCTACCCTGGTGCCTTGGGTTTCAGGTTAAGACATTGGGGGGTCTACCTCTGGCGACCCCACTGCTCCCTAGGCCCCAGCTCCTGGGTGCCCAGCCTGCACCATCGTGCCAAGCAGGGCCAGGCATCCCCCCCATTGACCCCAGGTTAGAATAGTGCACCTTAAGTGCCCCGAGGGCATGGGGCTGTAGCGACTGCAGTGAGCATGGCGCTGCAGGCAGGACAAGCTGAGGCAGGTTGCGGGAGGACATGCCTGGAGTGACTCCAGGGAAAACCCTGAAGGAAAGGTCCAGAAGCACAGGAGGGCTGGAGTGAGCACCTGGGCTTCCTGGGGATGGAGCCCCCCTGAGCACTGCAGGCAGAGCGGATCCTCCCTCGGATACTGGGCAGATTTTTTTTGCTTTGGTATCCAGGCCTGGAGTGACTTGAGGATGCCGTCCCCAGTGTGGAAGGACGCAAATTGCCCCCAGTGTGGAAGGACATGAGTCACATGCATGTGCACAACCTAAGTATTTTATAAACCTCCCCTTAATTAACCAGAAAATTTTCATTATGCCTCCAATGTGAACCAAGCAGTGGCGTGAGGACTTCCAGGG
>NW_006967638.1:0-781 GCF_000164805.1 Carlito syrichta
CCAAGTTAGGCCAGCTAATTAGCCAGCCAACTAGTTAAATGAGCTAACTAGTGGGCCGAATAGTCAGTCAACTAGCTCACCCAGCTAACTAGTTGAGCAACTAGTCGGCGTACTTGTGAAGCCAGCTAAAATGTCAGCCGAGTAGTCACCCAACGTGCTAAACGTGCTAACTTAGCCAACTCAGCCAACAAGTTAAGTCACCTAGCAAACTTGTTAACCAACTAGTTAAGTCAGCTAGTTAACTCATTTACAAACAAGATAAATAGTTAACTAACTCATTAACCAACTAGTTATGTCAGCTAGCTATCTCCTTAGCCAACGAGTTATGTCAGCTAGCTAACAAGCTAGCTAGCTAAGTCAGCTAGATAACAAGCTAGCTAGTTAAGTCAGCTAGCTAACTAGCAAGCTAGCTATGTCAGCTAGCTAAGTCAGCTAGCTCACCAGTTAGCTAACTATTTAAGTCAACTACTTAAGTCTGCTACCTAACTAGTTAGCTAATTAGTTAAGCCAGTTAGTTACTAAGCTAGTTAAATAGTTAGCTAACTATTTAATTTAGTTAGTTAAGTCAGCTACCTAACTAGTTAAGTCACCCAGTTAAGTCAGCTAGCTAAGTAGTTAAGTCAGCTAGCTAAGGCAGCTAGTCAAATCAGCTTTCTAATTAAGTCAGCTGGTTAAGACAGCTAGCTAGCTAGTTAACTTACAGCTTAAGTCATCAGGTTGAGTCAGGTAGTTAGCTAGTTAACTAACGTGTAAAGTCAGTGGGGTTGAGTCAGCTAGCTAG
>NW_006967639.1:0-3965 GCF_000164805.1 Carlito syrichta
CAAAGTAAAAAAAAAAAATGTAAATTCCTAGAAGATCATGATTGAAACCTGCATAGAACTGGATATTATATAGCTGGGCACAGTGGCTCACATCTGTAATCCCAACAATTTGGAAGATGGAGGTGAGGGGATCGCCTGAACCCAGAGGTTTCAGGTCAGCCTGAAAAACTGGGCCAGACATTGCCTCTACAATAAATCAAAATTAGCTGAGCACGGTGGCACACACCTGTGGTTCCAGCTACTTGGAAGGCTGAGGTAGAAGAATCACCAGAGCCCAGCAGGTCAAGGCTATAGCAGCCAAGAACATGTCACTGCACTTCAGTGTGAGTGATAGAGTGAGAACTCAAGAAAAGCAAAAAAAAAAGGGGGGGATATTATAATGCAGAAAACATGTGACAAGCCTGCCCCTAGTGCTCTTGGAATTTCTAAATCAAAGCCCATTAAGTCCACTACTCCCTTTATACAATTCTAACATGTGAGATAAACCGATCTTTTAAATTTATTTTTTGAGTCAGTCTCACTCCATCACTCAGGCTGGAGTGGAGTGGTACGCTCATGGCCATCCCAGCATCAACTTGCTGGGCTCAGGCTATTCTTCTGCCTCAGTCATCGAAGTAGCTGGAACTACAGGCATACACTACCACACACAGCTATGAAGTTTCACCAAGTTGCAAAGCCTTGTCTCGAACCCATGGGCTCAGGCCATCCCCTTAACTCGACCTCCAAAATTTCTGGGAAGGTGAGATTGAGACACAGTACCTGGTCACAGCTCTTTTTAAATGGCTGAAAATAGGAGTCCCTAGAATTGTGTTCAGAATTTCCTAAAACTCACAAAGGAATGGAAGAGTAGTCATGCCACACCCTCCATCAAAAGACATGAAGCTCTCACTGTGAAAGTGCTGGAAGCACATTGAAAAGGAGACAGAAGATGTAGGACTGAAGATCATATACAAAGAGATGACTCTGTTTGGCAGCCAAAAATTATTCTCACTGGGGCACAGCATCCCAATCCAATTTTAAATTGTGGCTTTTTCTTTGACACTTGGACCTCTAAACTCTGTCATCTGCACATGTATTCCCATCTACTTGAGGATATGGCTATTGCCTTCTCTCCTTTTGTATTACAGGGCTGCTTTCTTTTCTCTAGAAAGGTGACCAGGTATGATTACATACCCTCCTCTTTCTCAGAAACCATAGTGGGCTCAGGAGTAAACTTCCAACTATCAATTATCACCCTCAGGAGAGGACTGCAACCGTGTTCATATGTTCACAGTTTTCATTTTTTGCGGAGACGTGTAATAACTGGATTTTGTCACCCTTGACATGGAGTGATGTAGAAAATGACGGGGTATTGTGGATGACAGGTCTGTATCGAAAAAGAAAGATGAATGCTTGCTAGAGCACCAGAATAGCTGCAATACCACAAAGAGTATGTTGGTGAGGCAAACATTATGAGATCTGAAAATGAAACAGAGGACAATCTCTTCAACTCAAAAAATACACAAGTCTAGAGTCAACACTTCCTGAGAAAATGATTGAAAAGCATCAGAATCTATAGCCTAGCTGATCTTCATCAGTTTTCCATTATAAAAAGACAGAGTTTTAATTACTGGAAAAGCCACCTGCATTTAATTTTTGTCACCCTAAAAGGAGTGCAGTGACATGCTAGTGGTCACTGCAACCTTGACCTGTTGGGCTTAGGTGATACTTCAGCCTCAGCCTTCCAAGTAGCTAAAACCACAGGCACTTGCCACCATACCTATCTAGGAAGCTGCATTTTTCATCTCCTAATCTCAAGAAATGATCCCAGGGTATGTATGTGCATCTATATGTACCTCCAAAAAGCATAGGCCACTTGAATGAACCAAATAATTCTCCAGAAATTCACCCTAAGAAAATAAACATCTATGCATTGACTGAGTGCAGTGGCTCAGCCTGTAATCCCAGCACTTTGGGGGTTGAGGCGAGAATTACCTGAGCTGGGGGTTCAAGTCCAGCCTGGGCAAGTTGGTGAGATGTCCTCTCAACGATAAAATCACAAAAAAAAATAAGCCTGCTATGATAGCATGTGTCTATAGTTTCAGTTTCATGGAAAATTGAGGTGGAAAGATTGCCTAAGCCCAGCAACTTGAGGTTGTGGTGGTCGTGAGTATGCTGCTGCACTCCAGCCTTGGCAACAAGAGTGACACTCCAACTCAACAACAATAAAAATCTATGCATTATCTGACAAATAACTCAACGTAACCATCTTAAACATGCTTAATAAGTGATATAGAACACAGACTACAAAATTAGAAAAATGATATATGAAGAAAATCAGAATATCAGCGAAGAAATAAAACTATATAAAAACAAACCTAAAAGAAATATGCATTTAGTGACATAAACAACAACATGAGGGTAGATGTAAAATTGCAGAGAGCTTGTAGGCAAATGAAGATAACTTTTTCTGACATTAAGATGTATTGGTATGACTTGAAGATGTTTCAAATACTGTCTATTTGCAACAGGAATCATAAAGAAGATATTTATAAAAGGTATGCAAAAGACAATGAAAAAGTCATCAAGGCTCATCACTACAAAAATAAAAACCCAAAAGGGGGCAGCAAGAGACGAAACAAGGGCAACATATCTACAGGAAACACATAAAAAGTAGAAAGAGTTAAAGTGCCAGGCATGGAGACTCACACCTATAGTGTCATCACTTTGGGAGGCCGAGGTGAGAGAATTGCCTGAGCCCACAGGTTAGAGGCCAGATTGGCAAGATGGTGGGACCTTATCTCTACAATAAATAAAAAAAATTATCCGGGCACACTGATGTTTGCCTGTGTTTCCAGCTACTTGGAAGACTGATGTGGAAGGATCAGCTGAGCCCAGCAGCTCAAGGACACAGTGACTCTGAGTGTGCCACTCACTCCAACCTGGGTGACAGAGTGACTCCCACTCAACAACAAAAAAGGCTAATAGTAAATCCTTCCCATTCAGTAACTACTTTAAAAACCCGAATCACTTAAAATGCATGATGGATTAACAAGAATCCAGATCTAACAATATCTGTCTTTAAGAGATTTACTTTAGCTCTACATAGTCAAACAAACTGAGAGTAAGAAAAAGGGAAAAAATACAGTACCTCCCCCACATACAAGCCAGTTACATTATGAGAACACATCCATCAAGGTTATCTTAGAGAGTCAGCTAACCCAATTTGCTATATAGCTGTACTGTAATAAGTGTCTATTTTCCACACACACAAAAATATAGAAAACACCCAAACACAGAAAATAAAGCAAACAGTAAAGGAACATGAAAAATAAAGAAAAAAATCACTTACGTAATTGGACACGCAAATGCATGTTTGTAACTTTGAAAGCTCATAACGAAGGTTCATATGTAAGAGACTTACTGCATTCTACATAAATAGTACCAAGAGACAGAATTGCCACATTATATCAGACAAATCACACAGTAAGTGAAAAACTGTCACAACAAGCAAAGAATGGTATAATATAAAAAAGTTCAATTTACTAGGAATGTATAGCTAGTAATGATGTGAATGCAACTAATACCATGGTTCCCAAATATATGGTGCAAATATTGACAAAAATAAAACACACAGGAAACAGAAAAAATTCAATAGTCCATTTTCAAAAATGAACAGAAATGCCAAATAAGAGATGAATAAGAAAACAGAGGACTACACGTGAGGCTGAGGTGGGAAGACCTGAGCCCAGGAGGTCGAGGCCAGAAACCATGTTTGTGCACTCTAGCCAGAATGGGCAGAGTGACACCACATCCCAAAAAGAATTTACAAGTTTAATATCATTGTCAATGTACCCACAGTAATATAAAATTCAATGTAATTTCTATGAAAATTCCAATGATACTTTTCTTTGCAAAATAGTTTTTTAAATTCTGGCTGGGTTTAGTTGCTCAGCCTGTAATCCCAGTACTTTAGGAGGCTGAGG
>NW_006967639.1:5317-5987 GCF_000164805.1 Carlito syrichta
GGGCACACCTCATCAACAAGGTACATGCACAATGCATAATTTGTATATCTAACCCTTAATTCTATCTGCAATTTTAAAATAAAAATTAAAAGTTTAAAAAAAAAGAAGAAATCTGACAAACTAAATTTGAAATCTCAGGGGAAAATAAAGGAAACAGAAAGCAGGATTTATTAAGAGGACACAGAAACTCCTACAGTGGGAGGGGACCTGAAGGGGTTGCCCCAACAACTATTTCAAAAAATGTTCAAAGTGACAAATGCTGAGAGAAATACAAAGCAGAAGCATGATGACATACAACCTCACAGCCATTAGGATGGCCACTATCAAGCAAACAAAAACATGAGTGTTGTCAAGTATATGGAAAAACTGAAAGAATTGTTCACTGTTCCTAGGGGGAAAAAATGATGCAGCCGTTATAAAAAGTAATATGAAAATTCTTCAAAAAGTAAGTTTATCCCAGGATCCAACATTTCCGCTTTGGTTATCTATACAAAGTATGAAAAGCAGACCTGAAACAGATATTTGCACACTCATGTTTATTGCAGCATTATACACAAAAGCCAAACGGTGAAAGCACCCTAAATGTCTCTCAATGAATAGGTAGAATGTGGCATTTGTACAAACAACAAAATATTATTCACCCTTAATACCAGCAATTAGGGAGTTCGAG
>NW_006967640.1:0-594 GCF_000164805.1 Carlito syrichta
CTTTACCTTATCAAAATGAATGTGCAGCTAAAATGGTGCTGCTTTATATAAAATATGAGAAATTTTAAAGGTTTAGTTCTATTTACTTGTCATTTTTTGTGCTATTGTTCTCACTTAGGTATATACTTTGTAAATATCACATTTTGGTGTTATAATTTTTTATTTAAATAGTAATGTTTCTTTTAAAGAAATAAGAAAACTAGCCGGGCTTGGTGGCTCAGCCTGTAATCCCACGCCTTTGCGAGGCTGAGGTGAGTGGATTGCCTGAACCCACGGGTTTGAGACCCACCTGGGCAGCGAGACCTCATCTCTACAATAAATCAAAAAATCAGCAGGTGTGGTAGCGCATGCCTGTAACTCTGGCTACTGGGAAGGCTAGGCGGAAGGATGGCTGGAGCCCAGCAGTTCGAGGCTGCGGTGGCCGGGAGCAGCCACGGCACTCCAGTCTGGATGACAGAGCGAGACTCCAACTCAAAAAAAAAAAGAAAGAAGTAAACTACAGTTTTTTATATAAAAGTCTTTTATATATAGTCTTTTATATACAGTCTTTTATATACAGTCTTTTATATATATTTAATACATACCACACATTTT
>NW_006967641.1:0-3158 GCF_000164805.1 Carlito syrichta
CACCATAGTTTAAAAACACCAATTATTAACTTTAATGGATAGACATAGGACTTACGTATGGTAAGATAATAATTATATATTTAAAAATTAAGGCAGGGATTCAAGCCATCACAAAGAAATAAATAAGTGAAAGAGACTGTTATTATCTGGGTTATGTAGTGTTGGTTCCCATAAACTACTATTGTTGTGAAATTGGTGGTGGTGTTGCTTGCATCAATTTTAGGTCTACCATCTGATGGTTGTATTTGAGACAATCTTGGTATCCTTTTATCAACCCATTCTAGCCACCCGTTCCCCCTCTTCATTATGTATGGTTATATGACAATGTATTGCTGTTCTACTCCACTAAACTGCCTCTTCCAAGAGCCCAATTTCTTGTCAGTTAGACTGAAAATGCTGCTAATGCAGAGTAGCCAAGCTGGGAGCGATTCAGAGCATGTGGCAGTTACTGTGCTTGAGTGATAGAGAATGTAATTCTGAAAAGGAATAGGAACAATATCCAGGTTAATTAAAGAGAACTCTAATAAATGAAGAGCCTAAAGAGAGAGATGATTCTCTAGGCCACTCTTCAGGAGTAATAGCATATTACATTATCAAATATTTGTGAGAACATTGAATTTGCGCAGCATATAAAGATACATTTTCACATCAGAAACATTACTTTGCAGTTCCTTTCTAGGAAGCATTATATTTTGTTAATCCATAAAAATGCCTGTTTTCATCATTTTAAGCCAAGGTATGATATATAATAAAATTTAACATATCATACATTTTGTAGGGTAATATTTATTTGTTTGTTTGTTTATTTATTTAATAAACCTCTACAGAATGTCAGAAACTCCCTAGGCATCACCAATTCAATTATTGAAATGATGCTGTCCCTACATTCATGGAGTTTATATTAATGTAGGACACAAACATACAAACTGATTGTCACAATATAGAATATTAAGTGTTTTGATAATATTTATAGGATATTTTTTAATCCCTTTTCTTATAGTCCATTATGCCCTCTGTTCAGTTTCCATAACCTAGTACTGGTCTTACCAGGATAGTGTAGGGATATATGGATAGATATATAATGTTGCTTAGAAACCTTCTAACTAGAAGAAACCTTGACTGGAGTGGTTGAAACCTGCCCAAGAGAATGGCTCTCGAGAGCCTATGGAGGCAAGTGTCTGTGCCTAAGATCCTACCTTAGTGTTTCTTCTAAGAAAGAAAACTAAAATCAGACTGTTAAGAAGTGGACATGGCTGTGACTCAGCCTGTAATCCCAGCACTTTGGGAGGTCGAGGTGAGAGGATTGCATGAGCCCACAGGTTCAAGACCAGCCTGGGCAACTTGGTGAAACCTCATCTCTACAATAAATCACAAAAATTAGCCAGGCATGGTGGCATGCACCTCTGGTTTCAGCTACTTGGAATGCTGAGGAGGAAGGATTGCCTAAGCCGAGCAGGTGGAGACTGCAGTGGCCGTGAGCGTGCCAGTGCACTCCAGCCTGGGTGACAGAGTGAGAATCCAACTCAAAAAAAAAAAAAGTGGCAATGTGATATAAGTGAGGCACTGTGCAAACAGATTGTTTTCTAAAGTGTCTCAGAACTAATCCTAACTATCGGAGTAAAATGAAATAGACAGGAATTTGTTTTGTCTTATTAGTCTACCCAGTCCTTTGCTATATCAAACCATGTTCAAGTGTGTGCCTTATTTTCACATCTATATTTGTTAATTAAAATCTTACTTGTTTCATAAGCATAGAATTGGATTAATCATAAAACTTTGTTCACTCTCATTGTTGCCTGAATGTGGCAAGCTATTATTTATGGTATATATTTAGTTTATTATTTTTATTTATGTAGTAAGTACAAGTAAATCCGCCAAACAGCTTAATCTGCATCTAAGCATACCCAAAAGTTCTTAATTTTAATAGAGGGCAATATATTAATTTTTGGACAATGCTAAATGAATCTGGTTTTAAAAAAATCCCCAGCCCATACTACACCAAAACTCAAACTATAAGAACTTACATTTTAAAAGTGAAATTTTAAAAGTTTTATTAATATTTTTGACACTGATATTCTTAATTGATCTGGAGTTGAATTGTGTATATAGTATGTCTCTTTTGACTTTTTTTACCAGGACTTCCGGCAAGATGACGACGGGGCAGCATGGTCTGTGAGACCCTCTGTGAAAGAGAATACTCATAAAGACCCTAGCTCTCTCCCATGGGCTGCAGCGCCCATCTTCGGCAGCTGCTCTTTACGGGGAGCTCAGCCGGCGCCGCTGCCACTGCTCAAACATCACGGTGGTCTGGGCTGCCGCCGCAGCCATGGATGCTGCTGCAGTCATTGGCGCCCATGCCTGGGGCGACCCAGACTTTGGACCGTGAGGCCCCGCAAGCAGGATCTACTGAGATTGCCACTGCCCAGCTGCTGCTACCACTGCCATTGCTGCGCCACACACTGCGACCGGAGCCAGGCTTGTGGAACCCCTCCCCCCCACCGTGTACGGGGAGATGGTCATCGCCTCTGTGGATACTGTCACAGCTCCCTCTCTTCCTGGGCGACCTCCGAGCTGCAGGCTCCAGCAGCTATAGATAAAGGTCTACTGGAGCTGTGAGACAGCACCACCTACTGGGGATCCAAGGTAACAACAAACATCAAAACGGGAATGACTTGCTCTTCCCCCTTGATAAATAGACAAGGCCAGACCTCAGTAATAGACTGGGCAGGGAGGGAGCCCATATCTGAACTGCTCTTCACAGCAGGCCAGGGGCAACTGACCCTAACTGTGAACAATTCTACTAGCCTGCAAAGACAGCTAGAAATCAGAGCTGAAAGGACATTGGACTTAAAGGAAAAGTCTCAGAGTGTGCTTGGCTGGTTCTGTTAGTTTACTGCCTTTAATCTATTCCTTTTCTTTTATTATTATTATTTTTTTCCTATTTCTCTGTATACCCCAACAGCACACCAATAAGGAGGTTGGTTAGCTTGTATGTTAGCATCATTGTATGTTTTAGTTTTTTATATGGTTGTTGGTTAGTTTTTAGATGTGGTTAGTGTTTTTCTTTCTATTTGTTTCAGTATTTCTGTCTCTTTTCACTTTCTAGTCGGTACATCATCTGTTTTCCCTCTTACTCCTCTCTCTCCCCACCCCCTTCG
>NW_006967642.1:0-923 GCF_000164805.1 Carlito syrichta
CTTAGCTAGCTGGTTTAACTGCCTGACTTAACTAGTGAGCTAACTGACTTAACTACTTGAATTAAATTGTTAGCTTAGTATTTAACTAGCTGAATAACTAGCTGACTTAACTAGTTAGCTAACTAGTTAGGTAGCAGACTTAATTAGCTGACTTAAATAGTTAGTTAACAAGTGAGCTAGCTGACTTAGGTAGCTGACTTAGCTAGCTAGTTGGTTAGCTAGCTGACTTAGCTAGCTGACTTAACTGCTTGGCTAATGAGATAGCTATCTGACCTAACGAGTTCGTCAACAAGTTAGCTAGCTGTTTTAGCTAGTTGGAAAATGAGTTAGCAAGCAGACTTAAGTAGTTGGTTAACGAGTTAGCTAGGTGACTTAACTTGTTAGCTGATGAGTCCACTGAGTAGTTAGCTGGTTTAACATTTTGGCTGACTACTCGGCCGACTAGTTAGCTGGGTTAACTATTTGACTGACGAGTTGGCTCACTAGTTACCAGCTGACTTAACTAGCTCTATACTATCTAGCTAGCTGGGTAGTCATCTGACAAAACTAACTGACTAAATTATGTAACCAGCTAGCTAACCAGCTGACTTAACTAGTTGACTGAAACAGCTGGCCTGCTTCCAAGTAAGCTAAATCAACTAGATTGCAATATAGCTAGTCACCTGGCTAGCCAGCTGACTTAACTAGGTGACTTAACTAGATTGCCAGCTGTCTAGTCAGCTGACTTAGGTAGCAAGCTACCTAGCTAGCCAGCTGGATAGCAGGCTGACTTATCTAGGTGACTTAAATAGCGAGCCAGTGGGCTAGACAGATGACTTAACTATCTAGCTACCTAGCTAGCCTGCTGTCTAGCCAGCTGATTTAACTAGGTGACGTAAATAGTTAGCCAGCATTCTAGCAGGCTGAACTAACTGCCTACCTAC
>NW_006967642.1:1850-3769 GCF_000164805.1 Carlito syrichta
CCAGCTGACTAAACTAGCTGATTAACCAGCTAGCCAGTGGCTAGCCAGCTGCATTAACTCGCTGACATCACAGCTAGCCAGGTAGCTATCAAATTGACTTAACTAGCTGGCTACCTACCTTGACAGTTGTTTATCCACCTCTCTTAACTAGCTGAATTAACCAGCTAGCCAGCTGGCTAGCCAACTGACTTAAGTAGATCACTACCTAGCTAGCCAGCAGGCTAGCTAGCTGACACAACTAGCTGACTTAACTAGCTAGCTACCTAGCTAGCCAGCTGACTTAAATAGTTAGCTAACTATCTACCTAGCTAGGCAGCTGACTTAAATAGCAAATTAACTAACTAACTACCTAGATAACAAGCTGACTTAAATAGTTAGGTGCCTAGTTAGCTAGCTGAATTAACCAGTTAGCTAACTAGTTATCTTACCCTTTATCTAACGTGCTAGGTAGGTTACTGAATTATCTGACTCGTGTCATTAGCTAATGAGCTAGTTAGCTGGCAAAAACCAACTGACTTAACTCGTTAACTAACTAGGTAGCTAGCTGACTCATTCAGCTGACTTAACTCGTCATCTAACTAGCTATCTACCCTACTCAACTAGCTGACTCAACTCGTTTGGTAAATAGCTAGCTAACTGACTCAACCAGATGACTTAACCCATTAGTTAACTAGCTAACTACCTGACTCAACCTGCTGACAACCTGTTAGCTCACTAGCTAGCTAGCTCTCTTATCCAGCTGACTAAATTAGAAAGATGAATTAACTAGCTGACTTAGCTAGCTGACTTAATTACTTAGCTAGCTAACTTAACTGACTGACTTAACTAGTTATCTAGCTGACTTAACTACATGAATTAAATAGTAAGCTAACTTGTTGAATAACTAGCTGACTTATCTAATTAGCTAGCTAGTTAGGTAGCAGACGTTAGCTCACTACAATAGTTAGCTAACTAGTGAGCTAGCTGACTTAGCTAACTGACTTAGCTACCTAGCTGGTTAGCTAGTTAAATTAGATAACTGACCCAACTAGTTGGCTAACGAGATAGCTAGCAGAATTTATGAGTTGGTTAATGAATTTGGTAAATGTTTTAACTAGTTGGTAAACTAATTAACTAGCTGACTTAACTAGTTGGTTAACGAGTTAGATAGGTGACATCTTGTGGGCTGATGAGTCAGCTGACTAATTAGCTGGTTTAACACATTGACTGACTTATTTGCTGTCTTAACTTGTTGGCTGAATAGTCGGCCAAATTGTTAGCTGGGTCAAGTAGTTGGCTGAGGAGTTTGCCCACTAGTTAGCTTGGTTAACTAGTTGACTGCCTGTTTTGCTGACCTAACTAGTCTGCTGACTAATTCACCGACTAGGTAGCTGGCCTAACTAGTCAGCAGAGTAGTTAGCTGTGCTAACGTGTCATCTGACAAGTTGGACGACTTCTTGGCCGATTGTTTAGCTGACTTAACTAGTTTGCTGGCTAGTCAGCCAACCAGTTGGCTGACATAAGTAATTGGATGGTGAGTGAGCCGGTAGGTGAAGTGACTTAACGAGTCATCCGGCTAGTGAGCCACCTGGTCAACTGACTTAACTAGTAGTCTGGCGAGTGAACCCACTGGTCAACTGACTTAACTCGTCATCTGGCATGTGAGACAACTGGTCAGCTGACTTAACTTGTCCACCAGTGAGTGAGTTGACAGGTCAACTAAATTTAGTCTAATGGCGAGTGAGTCGACTGGTCAGAAGATTTAACTAGTCTTCCAGAAAGTGATCCGATCGGTTAACTGACTTAACTAGTTCGCCGATGAGTGAGCCAGTGTATGAGTTGCCTTAAATAGTAGGACAGCGAGTGAACCAACTGGTGAGCCTACTTAAATAGTCAGCTGGAGAGCAAGTTGACAAGTTAGCTGTCCTGTTGGCCTGTGA
>NW_006967643.1:0-777 GCF_000164805.1 Carlito syrichta
GTAATTGATTAGACTTGAAAACATCAGTATGAGCTCAAGTTTAGCTAAATATAAATACAAATGATTATATATAGAAATATTTATAGATACATATATATATCAGTTACTAACAAACTAATTTCCTTGCTTTGTCAGCTGACAAGATATAAATGTAAAAACATTTTAGTAGCAACAGGCACACCTAATGCACAGATCTTGTTTTCTAATGCTGTTCTTTAATAAAGGAAGCAACAGTTTCTGGAGAAAATGGCTTATTCTATGATTGGGAAGGGGAATATGCAATGTGAACCTGGAACATTTTTAGTGCCAGAAAGTAGGAAAGTGCTAATAATAATAATAATAATAAACATGATGTGGCACAGAAGTCAACTTAAAGATCACTCAGTGTCCAAAGCTGAAACAATTTAAGCAAAATCATAATAATAAATACTGGATTATAACCCAAGTATTTAATAAATATCTAAAAGTACATACTGACATAAATGAGTGATTAAATAAGTTAATAAATGGGAAGGAGAGACAGATCTCCTGTGCCAAACAATTCTAAATACTCTTTGTTTGTATTCTACCCTCAGAGAGGACGAAAATAACTCCTCACTGCTTAAGAACATTGTGACCTCCTTTCAAAAGTACGAATGGAGAAGAAAACAAAAGTAATGCTACAATAGAGGTGTGTGACAAATACTATCTAAATTTAGGGGGTCACAATCTATATCAACAGTCATAATTGTGTTGATAGTATTTACTCTTGATATGATGTGATGACAATGGCTATTC
>NW_006967644.1:0-782 GCF_000164805.1 Carlito syrichta
CTGGGCTCCCTCAGGACACCGAGAGGCAAGTTCTGGAGTGTGGAGGAGCTGGGTGCAGATGCCAGGGCTCCTGCTAGAAGTGCCATGGATAGACAACACTGATGCACCAAGAAAATAGCAAGGAGCAAGCCTCTTAGTCCTGTTCTCAGTCTTCCAGGATATACAGTGAAGACAGCAATGAAGAGACCCACAGAGTTCTCCCATGGAAACCACACAGAGAGACCCCATACAGAGTTGAAACACAGAGACATCTCATACAGAGACAGCATGCAGAGATCTCACAGAGAGATCCCACACAGAGATGGCATGCAGGGCCCTCACAGAAAGATCTCAAACAGAGATGGCACACTGGGACCTCACAGAGATATTTCACACAGAGACAGCATGCAGGGGCTCCACAGAGACATCTCACACAGATGGCACTAAGGGACCTCACAGAGACATCTCACACAGAGACAGCACGCAGGGATTTTAATAATAAATCTTAAACGAAGACAGCACACACAGAGACGGCGTACAGAGAGATCTCACACAGAGATGGCATGCAGGGACCTCACAGAGGATCTCATACAGAGAAACTACACAGGAACCTCACAGAGATGTCTCATACAGAGACAGCATGTGGAGACCCGCTATAGAAAACCTCCCAGAGACTACACTGAGAGACCTCTCACTTTGTCCCACAGAGACTCTGCACTGAGATTTCCCAAGATTATACACAGAGGCCTCCATTAGTTCTCAAGCAGAAACCTCGTAGAAACCTCAGATATCATCCCCCACCA
>NW_006967645.1:0-322 GCF_000164805.1 Carlito syrichta
GTTTCTTATCCAGTTCACCATTCTGTGTCTTTTCAGTGGTGCATTTAGTTCATTCATATTCAGACTGATTATTGAAATGTGATTACTTATCTTGTCATGAGGTTCTTACAAAGTTTTGCCTTGTTTGCTTGTTTTCCTTTGGCTTTGTGATAATTGTTGTGTGTGTTTTCAAGTTTCTTGTTGCATTGTATGGTATGACACATGGTAGTCACATGGTATTTAACAACTCAAAGAACTTTAAGAACGCCAAGGCTGGGTCATCATTGGAAGAAGGAAAACATTCTGGGCAGCTCGACAGGGTATTTGAGACTGCTGCAGATCG
>NW_006967646.1:0-4546 GCF_000164805.1 Carlito syrichta
TCAGACGACACTAATAAGGCAAGTAGTATCATAAGACAGTCATACGACAATTAGTACCATAAGACACTAATAAGGCAAGTAGTATCAGGCGACACTATTAAGGCAAGTAGTATCAGATGACACTAATAAGGCAAGTAGAATCAGACGACACTAATAAGGAAAGTAGTATCAGACGACACGAATAAGGCAAAGAGTATAATAAGACACTAATAAGGCAAGTAGTATCAGACGACACTAGTACAGCAAGTGGTATCAGACGACACTAATAAGGGAAGAAGTATCAGACGACACTAATAAGGCAAGTAGTATCAGACGACACGAATAAGGCAAATAGTATAATAAGACACTCATAGGCAAGTAGTATCAGACGACACTAGTACAGCAAGTGGTATCAGACGACACTAATAAGGGAAGAAGTATCAGACGACACTAATAATGCAATTATTATCAGACGACACTAATAAGGCAAGTAGTATCAGACGACAATAATAAGGCAAGTAGTATCAGACGACAATAATGTGGAAATAGTATCAGACGACACTAATAAGACAAGTAGTATCAGACGACATTAATATGGCTAGTATCAGACAACACTAATATGGCAAGTAGTATCAGACAACACTAATATGGCAAGTAGTATCGTAAAACAGAAATATGGCAAGTAGTATCAGACATCACTATTAAGGCTAGTAGTATCATAAGACACTAATAAGGCAAGAAGTATCACACGACATTAATAAGGCAAATAGTGTCACAGACACTAATAAGGCAAGTAGTATAAGATGACATTAATAAGGCAATTAGTATCAGACAACATTTATAAGGAAATTAGTATCATAACACACTAATAAGAAAAGTAGTATCATAAGAAACTTATAAGGCAAGTAGTATCAGACGCTACTAATAAGGCAAGTAATATCATAAGACACTAATAAGGCAAGTAATACTAGATGACACTAATAATGAAAGTAGTATCAGTCGACAATAATAAGGCAAGTAGTATCATGAGACACTACTAAGGCATGTAGTATCATAAGACACTAATAAGGCAAGAAGTATCAGAAGACACTAATAAGGCAAATAGTATCATAAGACACTAAGTCAAGTAGTATCAGACGACACTAAGAAGGCAAGCAGTATCAGACGAAAGTAAGCGGGCAAGTATTATCAGACGACACTAAGAGGCAAGTAGTACCTGACGACACTAAGATGGCAAGTAGTATCAGTCGACAATAAGAAGGCAAGTAATATCAGAATACACTAAGATGGCAAGTAGTATCAGACGACAGTAAGAAAGCAGGCAGTTTCAGACGACAGTAAGAAGGCAAGTAGTACCAGAAGGCACTAAGAAGGCAAGTAGTATCAGATGGCACTATGAAGGCAAGTAGTATCAGACGGCACTAAGAAGGCAAGTAGTATGAGAAGGAACGAATAAGGAAAGTAGGATCAGACGGCACTAACAAAGCAATATGATTAGACGGCACTAATAAGGAAAGTAGTATCATAAGACACTCATAAGGCAAGTAGTATCTTAAGATATTAATAAGGCAAGTAATATCAAACAACACTAATAAGGCCTGTGGAAGCATAAGACACTCATAAGTCAAGCAGTATCACAAGACACTATTAAGGCAAGTAGTATCAGATGATACTAATAAGGCAAGTAGAATAAGACGACAGTAATAACAAAAGAAGAATCAGACGACACTTATAAGGCAAATAGTATCATAAGACACTAATAAGACAAGTCGTATCATAAGACACTAGTAAGACAAGTAGTATCATAAGACAATAATAAGTTAAGCAGTATCAGACGGCACTAATAAGTTAGGTAGTATCAATGAAACAAATAAGGCAAGCAGTATCCGACGACTCTAATAAGGAAAGTAGAATCAAATGACACTATTAAGGCAAGTAGTATCAGAAGACACTAGTAAGGCAAGCAGTATTAGACGACACTAATGAGGCAAGTAGTATCAGTCGGCACTAATAAGGCAAGTAGTACCATAAGAAACTAATAAGGTAAGAGGTATCAAAAGACACTAATAGGGGAAGTAGTATCAGACGACACTACCAAGGCAAGTAGTATTATAAAACACTAATAATCCAAGTAGTATCATAAGACACTAATAAGGGAAGTAGTATCAGATGACACTAATAATGCAAGTAGTATCATAAGACATTAATAAGGCAAGTAGTATCATACGAAATAAATAAGGCATATAGTATCTTAAGACAATAATAAGGCAAGTTGTAGCATAAGACACGAATAAGGCAAGTAGTATCTTAAGAAAGTAATAAGGCAAGTAGGATCAGATGACACGAATAAGGCAAGTAGTAGGATGAGACAATAATAATGCAAGTAGCATCACACGACACTAATAAGGAAAGTAGTATCATAAGACTTAATAGGACAAGTAGTATCAGACGACACATAAGGCAGGTAGTATCATAAGTCACAAATAAGGCAAGTAGCATCATAAGACACTAATAAGGCAAGTAGTATCATAAGACACTAATGAGTCAAGAAGTATCATAAGACAGTAATAAGTAATGAAGTATCAGACGACAGTATAAGGCAAATAGTACCAGACGACGCTAATATGGCAAGTAGTATCACATAACACTACTAAGGCAAGTAGTATCAGACAACACTAATAAGGCAAGGAGTATCATCAGACAGTAATAAGGAAAGTAGTATCAGATGATACTAATACGGCAAGTAGTATCATAAGACACTAATAAGGCAAGTAGTATTAGATGACACTAATAAAGCAAGTAGTGTCAGCCGATACTATTAAGGCAGGTTATATCAGACGACACTATTAAGAAAAGTAGTATCACACTACAGTAATCATGCAAGAAGTATCAGATGACACTAATAAGGCAAGAAGTATCATAAGACAAGCTTAAGGCAAGTAGTGTCATAAGACATAAATAAGGCAAGTTATATCAGACGACACTAATATGGCAAGAAGTATCAGGCTTCACTAATAAGGCAGGTAGTATCATAAAACACTAATATGTCAAGTAGTATTATATAACACTATTAAGGAAAGTAGCATCAGACGACACTAATAAGGCAAGTAGAATCAAACGACACTTATAAAAACAGAAGTATCAGACGACATTTATAAGACAAGTAGTATCATAAGACACTAATAAAGCAAATAGTATCATAAGACATTAATAAGGCAAGTATTATCAGACGACACTAATAAGGCAAGTAGTATCACACGACATTAATAAGTCAAGGAGTATTATACGACATTAATAAGGCAAGAATTATTATAATACGACACTAATAAGGCAAGCAGTATCTGATGACACTACTAACGCAAGTAGTATCAGACGAAACTAGTAAAGCAAGTAGTATCAGATGACACTATTAAGGCAAGGAATATCAGACGGCAATAATAAGGTAAGTAATACCAAAAGACACTGATAAGGCAAGTAGTATCAGACGACACAAATAAGGAAAGTAGTATCCGACGACACTAATAAGGCAAGTAGTATCAGACGGCACTGACAAGGCAAGTAGTTTCAGAGGACACTGACCAGGCAAGTAGTATCAGACGACACTAAGAAGGCTAGTAGTATCAGATGACACTAAAAGGCAAGTAGTTTCCGAAAACACTAAGAAGGCAAGTAGTATCATATGACACAAAGTAGGCAAGTAGTATCAGAAACACAAAGATGGCAAGTAGAATCAGACGACACTAATAAGGCAAGTAGTATCAGAGTACACTGACAAGGCAAGTAGTATCAGACAACACTAAGAAGGTAAATAGTATCAGACGACACTAAGATGGCAAGTAGTATCAGACGACACTAACATGGCAAGTACTCTCAGACGACACTAAGACGGCAGGAAGTATCAGATGACACTATGAAGGCAATAGTATCAGACGACACTAATAAGGCAAGTAGTATCACACGACATTAATAAGTCAAGGAGTATTATACGACATTAATAAGGCAAGAATTATTATAATACGACACTATAAGGCAAGCAGTATCTGATGACACTACTAACGCAAGTAGTATCAGACGAAACTAGTAAAGCAAGTAGTATCAGATGACACTATTAAGGCAAGGAATATCAGACGGCAATAATAAGGTAAGTAATACCAAAAGACACTGATAAGGCAAGTAGTATCAGACGACACAAATAAGGAAAGTAGTATCCGACGACACTAATAAGGCAAGTAGTATCAGACGGCACTGACAAGGCAAGTAGTTTCAGAGGACACTGACCAGGCAAGTAGTATCAGACGACACTAAGAAGGCTAGTAGTATCAGATGACACTAAAAGGCAAGTAGTTTCAGAAAACACTAAGAAGGCAAGTAGTATCATATGACACAAAGTAGGCAAGTAGTATCAGAAACACAAAGATGGCAAGTAGAATCAGACGACACTAATAAGGCAAGTAGTATCAGAGTACACTGACAAGGCAAGTAGTATCAGACACACTAAGACGTAAATAGTATCAGACGACACTAAGATGGCAAGTAGTATCAGACGACACTAACATGGCAAGTACTC
>NW_006967647.1:0-5051 GCF_000164805.1 Carlito syrichta
CATATGATGGTTGTATTGTATCACAGAGTACTTTGAAGGTGACTGAAATTTAAATATGTAAGAATAAATACACAACTTTGAATGAATAAATTCTGAATTTTTTGGTATCCACCCATGTATACAGATACGCATATAACCAGCAAGATAGAATCTACATATATATATATATGGAGAGAGAGAGAGAGAGAGAGAGAGAGAGAGAGAAAGACAATGGATATCTCACACATCTAGAAAGCCCTGAATAACACAGATTTAGGCTGAAGAAAGCCGGGCACTGCAGGAACAAATGCCTCAAGAGATTGTTGGTAAATGTAAACGATAAAGACAATTCCGGTGAGGGCTGAGAAAGCAAATAAGAGAGTTGTAGAGAAAGCTTCTATCCTTGTAGAGATATGCATATATCGTTAGGAACAGTATGTGGACAGAAGTATGAAAATTAAAGGTGCTTCTGGTGAGGTTTCAGATGAAAATGAGGAGCATTGTATTGGAAACTGTAGGAAAGGTGTCGGAAAGGTGCAAAATGGCAAAGAAGTTGGCCAAATGGCTTTCTAGTGTTTGTGGAAAGCAGAACATGCAAGTAATAAACTCGGATGTTCAGCGGAGGAGATTTCTTAGCAAGATGTTGCAGGCATGGGCTGCTTTCTCCTTGCTGCTTATAGTAAAATGTGAGAGGGAAGGAATAAGTTGAAGAAGAAATCGTTAAACAAAAATAAACCAACCTTAGAGATTTAGAGGGATTCTCAGATTATCTATATTGCAGAAAAGTAGAAGAGCATATTCTGGCAATAACATTGGGGGAATGACTCCACATTGATTTTTCTAAAGAGATCATGGTCTTATGACGTATAGTTCAGATCAGTCATCTCGGCAGAAGCCAGTAATAGGATTGGGTAATATCAGCAGAAATACTGTCACCTGGATTTGAACGTCAAGGGACAAAGATGGGTGGAAATGAAGGAAGGCTGTCAGACTTCTGAGATTCTGCAGGTTGAGACTACAGAGATATCTGGCTATTTGTGTTATTTTTCAAGAAAAGAGAATAATGACTCTGAAGGCAGTTCAGAGATAGGCAGAGATGACACTGCTATCTGGGGCCAGAAGACCCAGGCCTAAGAAGTGAGGTTATTTCTCCCTTGTTTACAGAGTGGGTGAGGATACACCCAAGGGCCAATGGGATGAGGTCACTGACCTGGTGGGCCTGTAATGCATGGCAACAGCAGGAGGTCCAGAGAACAGAACACTGAGTCAAAGAGGATTATTTTTTAGCCTTAAATGTCATGGAATCTACCCAGTCTCTTCTGATTTCTCCCTTTTCAAACGAGACTGTCTATCCTAAGCCTTCCCCACAATAATATTTTGGAAGCAGACAACTCGTCTGATTTTATAGATTCACAACTGAAGAAATATTTTGCCTCAAAATGAATTATACTTCACTATCATCGATACCTTAATTGGATGAGATTTGGGACTTAAGAGTTGATGATGGAAGGGTGAAAACTTTGGCTGTTATTGGAATGGGGTGAAGGTATTTTGCATGCAAGAAGGACATGAATTTTGGAAGTCCAAAAGGCAGTGTCATGGACGAAATTGCACCCCTCGTGGGCTAAATTGTGCCCCTCATTCATATACTGAACTAATCCCCAGTTTCTCAGAATGCGTTTGTATTTCGAGATAGGATCTTCAAAGAGTTCATTAAATTAAAATTTGCTCATGAGGACGGACTGCAATTCAATATAGCTGCTGTCCTTATAAGAAGGGAGACTAGGACACAAACAAAGGTACAGGCGGAAAACCCCTGTGAAGACAGAGGGAGAAGATGGCCATCTACAGGGCAAGGAGAGAGGCCTCTAAAGAATCCAACTCTGTGTGTGTCTTGGTCTCAGATTTCTAGTGTTCAGAGTTGTGAGTAATTTCATTTCGGTTGCTTAAACTGCCAAGTCTCTGGGACTTTGTGGTGGCATCCCTAGCAAGCTAATGCATATTTTCTTCGTAACACTGCTTGTTCTCCTCAAGACCAACTCCATCTCTCCTCTTTGGTTCTAGACTTAAAATAGATCAAAGGCCCAGCAGGCCGCAGAAGGAGAGGTCCAAAGTGTGACCCAGGAGAGGTAAGACACGCTCCACTCTATAAAAGGCTGTTGCAGATGATTTTTTCAAATTATACAAGACAGATATCCAGCAACTATGTGTGGGGAAGAATTTTAAGGGTGTGGTATAATGGGGGAAAGAGCATAAAGTTGGATGGAGCTGAATTAATTGGTATCGGCCCATGAAGAAATTTTGCTTTAACTGCAGTTCAAGGGGGGTTATAAAGGGCTCTAACAGTTTGGTTGGTTAGCTGAAACATGGATCAAAATGTGGGCTACAGGAAGTAATGTCGAAATGTCAGACTGCCTTGTTCTAGTGGAGAGGGAGAAAAGGCTTAGGGAGATTGGAACGTAAGACTAGATTTGTCATTTAAGAACTGCTCTCTCACCATGCGAGTGTCCAGAAAAACATGCCTTTTACCACAACTGTGAGAAGTAAATTTTTGAAGGGATCCCCAGCATTCTTTGAGGAGCTCTGTGACCCCTCTTCTCTATAGACCAGAACCTCCAGTGGGGAGTGATGCCACTGAATTGGGAAACCTAAATGCAGTGGGAGTGACTGAATCCTTAGGTGGCAGGAGCCAAACAGTAGCACCGAATCTCCAAAGGCAAGGTGGTGGTGGTTGATATATTGGACAATAGAATCAAAAGCACAAACAGAATAGTCTATGGTATTGGTTAACTGATCACGGTTTTTCTAGAAGAGAAGTAGATGGGAGGCCTACTAAATTCAATCTTGAGAAATTTAATTGTGATGAAAAGTACATAACATAAAATGTACCATCTTCATTATTTTTAAGTGTACAACAATAGTTCTAAGTATAGTCACATTATTGTGCAGCCAGTCTCCAGAATGGTTCCATCCTGCAAAACTGAAACTCCATACGTGTTGAAGAACAAAGCCCCATTTCCTCCTCTCTCTAAGTTACTAGAAACCACTATTCTATTTTCTGCTTCTATGAATTTGACCGCATTAGATAGCTCATATAAATGGGATCAGACAGTGTTTGTCTTTCTGTGACTGGGTTATTTCCCTTAGCTTAATGTCCTGGAGCTATAGCCATGCTGTCACCCGTGCCAAGTTTTTCAGGGCTGTGTAACATTCCACTGTACATATATTATATTTTGTGTAACAATTAATTCATCAATGGACAATTGGGTCGCTTTCACTTCGTGGCTATTGTAAATAATGCTGCTGTGAACATAGGTGTGCAAATATCTCTTTGAAATCCTGCTTGCAATTTTGTTGGATATGTACTCAGAAGGGGGATTGCTGAATCATACATGGTGATTCTAATTTTCATTTTTTGAGGAATAGTTGCCCTGATTTCACAGGAGCTGCACCATTTTCCATTCCTGCCAACAGTGCACACGGGTCCCAATTCCTTCAAAACTCACCACCACTAGTTGTTTTCTGGATTTTTGTTTGTTTGTTTGTTTGTTTGATCTTGCTTTCTTTTTGAGTCTTTTTTTTTTTAGTGTGAATGCAGGATTTATTGAGAAGACACAAAAGCTTCCACAGTGGTAGTGGAGCCAAGGGGGCTGTTTTCTTTTTTTATTTTTTAGTTGCCACCTGAATGGGTATGAGGTGATGTTGCATTATGGTTTTGGTTTGATTTCTCTAATGACTAGTGACAGTGAGTGTCTTCCCATATGTTTTTGGGCATTTGTTTATCAGCTTTGTATAAATGTATATTCAAGTCTATATCGGTATTCTCGTGAGAATCAGAACCAATATTGTGTGTGTATAGAAAGAGAGGATTTTATTTAAGAAATTGGCTTAGTCAGTCATAAAGGCTAAAAATTCCAAAACCTGCAGGGTAGGCCAGCAGGTTGCAGACACTCAGGGAAAAATGGATGGTGCAGTCCAAAGGATGTCTGCTGGCAGAATTTCCTCTTCCTCAGGGGAGATCAGTCCTTTTTTAGGCCTCCAACTGATGAATGAAGCCCACCCACACGGTAGAGTGCAATCTGCTTTACTCAAAGTCCACCAATTTGAATGTTAATCTCATCCAAAATGTTCCCCCAGAAGCATCCAGAATAACGATTGACCAAATATCTAGGTACCATTGCCAATCTTATTTGACACGTAAAACCATTCATCACAAGTCCACCCATTGTCAACCTGGTGCCCACTTGCCTCACCTCAAAGAGTATTTGATATCCACATAAAGACAGTCACAAGGATATAATTCCGTCTAACGTAATACAATTCTTGTGTGTACAAACAAAAACACTCTTTCTTTAGAAAAAGATGCAAAGTTTTTAAAGTGTTGCCATCTTCTCTCCTTGATAGCCTGTTACTCAAGCATGTGCTGGAAAGTTAACAATGCTTACACACAACTGGAGGTAGTCAATATTTTTTATGTTACATGACGAGGGAATGAGAGAAGTGAGGAAACAAAGACATTTCTTGTATATACAAGCATATTTATATCAAAATGAGAAAATACTCATGAGTATGACAGTCCTCAGTTCTGCAAGTGGTCACGTGGTTGTAGCTGGTATTTGCCATTACCTTTTCCCACTACGTGCTATGTGCTCCTTTTGCCTTCAGCAAGCACCTCAACTGATCTTGGTTTTTACCTGCTGGGGTGATCCAAATCTTCATTCCCAAATGGTCTGGGACTTTAGTAGTCCTGTCTAAATTGAGCTATTGTAGTTTTCCATTGAATTTCACATAATGCATGGTAATACTAAGATGTGTCCTAAGGATTGCCGTGCATCCTAGACAGAGTCTTACTTACTCCATTGTGGAGTTCTAGTCCACAAAGGGTGTCTGCTGGCAGAATTTCCTCTTCCTCAGGGGCGATCAGTCTTTTTTTATGCCTTCGACTGTAACTACCTTTTTTGCCTCTTGATTCAGAGGCATGAGGAGTTCTAGTGGCTGGATGACAGTCTTAACTCCTAGTTCAATGGAGGCGTTGATGTGTTTCTTTTGTGTGTGTATAGAAAGAGTACTTA
>NW_006967648.1:0-2249 GCF_000164805.1 Carlito syrichta
CACTGAGGGTGATGGTAAGGAATCTAGTCAGGAAGGGAGAGGCCACAATGGAGAGATGAGATTTACAAAGTCCTGGCTTCATACTGCAGAAGATGGGGGTGGCTGTTGAACATGAGACAAAGATGTGATGAGTGCATATCCTTCTGAGCACTTATTTTTGTCTTGTAGAATAACTGTCTGTATGTGTTCAACCGTCTACTTTAGTGCTTAATGTAATGTAGCTTCCCCCCAGCACATGATATTGTCTTTTTCTTTCTTTCTTGAGTCAAGGTCTCACTCTATCACCCAGCCTGGCATGCAGGGGAACACTTATGGATCACTGAAGCAACAATCTTCTGGGCTGAAGAGATTTTCCTGCCTCAGCCTCCCATAAAGCTGGGACTACATATTTGCACCAGCATGCCTGGCCAATTTCTCTATATTTTTTATTTTGTAGAGATGAGGTCTCGCTATGCTGCCCAGGCTTGTCTCAAACTCCTGAACTCAATCAATCCTCCCACCTCAGCCTCCCAAAATGCTGGAATTACTGGCATGAGCCACCCTGACTGAATGTTATTGCCCATTTCTTATAGTGGCAATCCAAGAGACCTCGGTGAATAAATTAATAAAAGGAAAAGGAGAAAGGAAGGAGGGAGGGAAGGACAGAATAGATGAGAGTAAGAGGCAAGGAAAGTAGTCCATAGCTGGTTACAGCTGTGTGCTGCTGATGGCCCTATGACACCCTGAGCTGCCCCAGGAGTGCAGAGAGTTGGGACTTCCATGGCGTCTTGGAGGAGAAGGTATGAGGAAGGAGACACCATACGATCAGCATGTCTGTCTGCCCCTGGCCCAGCATGGGACCTGCCAAAGAGATGTCAGGTTCTAGTCCTGAATTTATGACACACTGAGCGACCTTAGATGAGCCACTGAACTCAAAGCTAGAGATAATGTAAGAATGTCTCCCGCTTGTGAGATGATCACTGATCCTTAACCACCCTCTGATGGCCATAGTGGTGATGTATGTGCTGGTGTAGTTAGCAGCTGATGGGAGGCAGGAGCTGGCTCACATGTTCTGGCTTTATGGCAACTCTTTCTTGGCCATACCCAGTGCATGCATGCTAAGCCTTGGGACCCATGTACATTTGCTTGATGGGCTGAGCCACTATGGGTTTCCTCTCTTACATAACCTAGAATATGGGGCTTGACTGACAGCCTTGAAATGAGCATGCCAGAAACGATGTCAAGATGGTGGGGATGGCACACCTACTGCATACAGCAGGAGCAACACGCTGCCTCCTTTACTTACAAAAGCATTCAGTCAGTTTATTGATCACCTGAGAATCAATGGAGAAAGGGGGTGTCACTTGAGACCCAGGGTTGTCTCAAATGTGCTGATTGTCTCAAATGTGCTTTCTTCAAATATGAGGCTCTTCTTACCTAATAAGTAAATAAAGTCAGACAAACTTGAGTTTTTTTTTATAGATGAATAAACTGTATCAAGGTAACAAATTTAACTTTATAATAAGAAAAATTGAAAAGCTTTAGCATACAGTAAATCTGTATCATATATAGATACAGATCATTCTACATGTTACATATTTTGATTTTTGTTCAATAGTGAAGAGAATAAAATCCAGAGCTTCTTCTATAAACTTTTGGCCCACAGATAAAGGGCATATTGCAGTGTCAGCAATCAATGTAGGTCCAGTGAGTGAGCTCTGGTGTTGCCTGGGTGGACAGAATACAGGTGGTCATGGGTGGCCATGTGAATGGTCATGGATGGTGGTGCCATGGCTTGATTTGCACCCCTCCAAGCTATGTGTTGAAGTTTCCACCTCCAGTATACCATCATGTCTCCATATTTGGATATAAGGGTTTTGCAGAAGATATTAGGTTAAAATGAGGCCTTTAGAATGGACTTTAATCTGACTGGTGTCCTAATAAAAAGAAGACACCTGGACACACAGAAAGATACCAGGGACATTCATGTGCAGAGGATAGGCCATGTGAGGACATAACAAGAAGTCAGCTGTGTGGTCTGCAGGCCAAGGAGAGAAACCACAGAAGGAATCAACAATGCCAACACCTTTTTCTTGGACTTTGAGCCTCCAGAACTGTTAGACAATGAATTCCTGTTGTTGAAGGCCCTCCTCTCTGCCCATGGTACTTGACTGCAGCAATGCTAATAGATGGAGACAGATGGGCAGAAGTCTGTTGGCCTCTTCTGAACTTGGCTCTGCCATCAGCAGCATCTGAGAAAGACAAGGGAG
>NW_006967649.1:0-3409 GCF_000164805.1 Carlito syrichta
CAGCACATGTATCTAAATACAATTACAGCTTCTGCATATTCTAATTATTTTATCAGTTTCTCATGTAAAATCTTTGCCAAAAAATAAAAAATTTCTCATTGACCACATTTTGTATGTTTTCCTCATAATCTGTATTTGATGGTAAAATAATCTTGCCCTCTACTAAATATTTTATATTTAAATAAAATGACAATATAAAAATAATTTGAAAACATTTCTTGGTGGTATATGTTATGTCCTGTTCTAAAGAATATTGTGAATTATAATGACAGCTGCAAATAAGTCTTACATTTATTAGTAAAGTCAGAGGATAAAGATTGTCTAATGTTTTACAAATGTGTTATCTCACTTACTAGACTACTTACCCTATGATAGGAAAGATAATTTATGCCATTTTATAAGACACAGGAACTGAGGCTTAAAGAAGTCAAGTAATTACCAGGAAGTAACATTTAAGTAACAGAACCAGAATTCAAAGCCTGGTCTCTCCGATTCTAAAAACTAAAGCTTACCTGCCACTCCATGCATTTAAAAAAATCAAATCAAAACAAGAATTCTGTTCTGATATAATGCAAGTTTGTTTTTTGTTTTTGTTTTTGTTTTTTCTGTGAAATGCTTCACAGTCAACTAGTAAAAAAGGAATGATAGTACTGTGAAAATCATGTTACCTCATAGACAATTTTCCTTAGCATGTTAATGTTTTGAAGTAACTGGGAAACAACCTTTTCACAATTGAAGGAAAAACCTTAGCAGTAGATGAATATTTTAAGAAAAAGGCTAAAATTAGACAAAAAAGCATTTCTTTGTTGACGGCAGTACTTGATTTAGTAGCTTCAGGAACTGATACACTTTCCACTGTTTAAAAAAGCTGCCAGTGCAGAAATTGTTGGGGGGAGGAATGGGAATCTCATGTATTAAAACAATGGATTAATGATGAAAGCAACATGTTGGATTAGATTGTAATTTTAATAAAAAATGTCTCTGAGAAGCAATGTCCTCCCAGCACTTCTATATGGCACTCTGATAATTCCCGTGTGTATTACCAAAATAATCCCCATGTAACTTCAGTACCTAAGGTCCTACTAGAATACCATGAATAGCTGTTGTTTGGTGCTGCTTGAGTTTTTTAATAATATGAGTGTCATTGTTTGAATGTCTGTGTTCCCTCAAAATGTGTACGATGTAATCCTAACTCCCAAGGTGAGTAGGGGTGGAGGATGTTTTGGGAGGTGATTAGGTCATGAGGGCATAGCTCTCATGAATGGATTAGTGTCCTTATAAAAGGTCTTAGAGAGACCCCTCAACCCTTCCATCATATGAGGACTTAACTAAAAGGCACCATCTAGAACTAGAGCTCAGGGGCCCTCACCAGAAGTGAATCTTCTAGCACCTTGTTCTAGGACTTCTAGCACCCAGGACTGGGAAAAATAAATTTCTGTTGTTTATAAGCTACCTAATTGATGGTGTTTTGTTATAGCAGCCTAAATGGACAAAAACAGTGATGTAAACTCCAATTCTAACAATAGCACTCATATCATTAAAAAAAAACAAAACAAATCCAAGCAAAATAATGAATGTGTGCTAAAGCTGCTACCATTAACACAAAGATGCAAATGTAGAGGTTAATGCTACTTTGAATTTAAAATAATTTAGATACACAAAGATCAAGGGCAATTCATTGTGATCCCAGACAAAGGAGTTATGAAAGGGAACCCCCTCCCCACAACACACACCAAAGCAGCTTTTAGCACACACAGTCTCTTAATAGAACTAGAGAAGTTAACACGTATGGAGGGTGACCCTACTGCATAATCTACTGTATAAACTAGCAATTGGACCTACCAAGCACTCATATATTTCCAAATATATAAACATTGGACTTTCAAAACAGAAAGTCCCATATAGAAAGATACACATAGTTTGTAGAGAAAACAGTCCTTATAAAGCAGCAATTCTGATAGATGTTCCTGCCCTGTATTAAAAGCATTGTCAGAAAAATTATCTCAAGTGATGCCTAGGGAGCTAAGTAAGTGGTCAAAAATGTCTGTGTCTTCTTCCCATTAATCTTAATACTGGCCTTCATGCCTCCCTAGTTCCCTTTTCCTATCTAAAAATCCTAGGTACTTATGCTCCTCATGTGTCAGAGATAACACACTAATCTACACAATGCTACCACAGTTGCTGTTTAAATCAACAGGAGAAGAGAGCTATGCATATTAATAGAATAGAGCAAAATATTTTCAAGTAATTCTTTTTTTTTTCTAGTAGAAAACACTTTCTACTCTAACACAGTGTAGCAATTCCTGAAGCTATTAAATCAACTGCTACTTAGGACAAAGCAGTGTGGAACTTACATTTTAGTGGGAGAAACAGACAAAAAATGTAAATAAGTAATAGAATAATTAAGATGCAGACCTTGGGGTGGGGAAGCTGGGAATAGGGTAGGGAGTGCCAGAAAGATGTTGCACTTCTAGATAAAGTACTTACAGGAGGTAATTTAAGTAATCCAAATTTAATGTATAAAACACTTTAGTTTACTCTAGAAAAGTTATCTTACATAATATTTTGGCTTGGGCACATAAGTTAGTTCATCTTCCCTAAACAATATCAATTTAGAATAACACAGTTATTTAAAACCATGTTTCTTTCCAAGCATTAGCTACCCTGAGATTTTTTAAAATCCATCATCATGCAAAATCCAGAAGCCATAAAATCAAGTCATTCATTTGTATTCAATCTCATGCCCAAGCTCTGTTTCCTATATCAAATGATGGCAACCTTGTAATTACCAATGCTCAGGACAAAAACCATGGGTCATCTTTGAATACTGTCTTTACTTCACCTCCCACGTTTAATCCAGGCATAACCTACCTCAGGGTCTTTACATCTGTTTCTTCTTCCTGGACACATGCCTGCACATGTCTCCCATCCTCAAGTTTTAGGTACTTTGCTCAACTGCCACCAAGGAGCAGGTCTCAGTGAGATCTCCTGTAAGTACTTTATCCAGAGGTGCAACCTCTTTCTGGCACTCCCTACCCTATTCCCAACTTTTCCCCCCTAAGGTCCACATCTCAATTATTATTTTACTTATTTACATGTTTTTTTATCTGTCTCTCACACTAAAATGTAAGTTCCACATGGCTTTATCATAAGTAGCAGTTGATTTAGTAGCTTCAGGAACTCTACACTGTGTTAGAGTGGAAAGTGACTTCTACTAGAAAAAAAATCACTAGAAAACCTCTTTTCACTGCTATTTTAGTACCTGGTCCATAGCTGGTGCTCAAGAAATTTTGAATTTATCACTAGGACTCAATCGGCGTATGGCAGATGATTATAACCTGAAGGAAGAGAGATGTTCCAGAATGAGACGGTCGATCATGATGCTCTCACTGAGTGATTTGTTTCAGCA
>NW_006967650.1:0-782 GCF_000164805.1 Carlito syrichta
AACCAACTACCACCAGAGCTTTCCCCTGCCCCTTCTCAAAGTCTTTCCTCCCAGGCCTTCCGGGGACCCCACACCACAAGCCCTGACGAGCTTAGGGATTCATGATCCACTGTTGGCCCAAGGGGACTCCTTAGCACTGTAATGGAGGCAGGATAGAAGGACAGGGTCAGTACCACAGCCTCTCCCCAGACCCACACATCCAGAGAGCGTGGTTGCCTGGAGAAGCCTCTGCTCAGCGAGGTCGCTGCAGTGTTAGGACTCTGAGGACAGCCAAGCCCCACCCTGAGCCAATGTAGCTCTTTCATCAGGCTCCATTCACTTTCCCTTTCTTGCACCCGTCCCCATCCTCATCTCCCGGCTTCCGGGTGTCCTGAAGTCCTCCCTATGAACTCCCAGGACAAGCAGGTCAAAGGGCAACAAAGGCTGAAGTAAAGATTTGCAGTTCTCTTGGAGATGACCTGGGATTTCCACGGGTGCCAGATACAAAAAACCCAGTCAGTAGCCAAAAGGAGCCTTCTCACTTCCGGCAACTCTCTAATTGGACAGTCTCCAAGTCGCCATCCACTGATTGGATAAGGCTCCAGGTCCCGCTCAGATCTTGAGTTACAGAAGATGCATTCAAGCGGGGCTGCGGGATGCAAGAAAAACACGTCTGCTTGCGCCTTCTAAGAAGGAATTAAGTTTGGAGGAAAGGTATGTAAGAAAATACTTACATTTCACAGAGATCTGAAGATCTGGCTTTTTCTTTCAGTGTGTATTTTATTTTATTTTTAGAAAACAAA
>NW_006967651.1:0-666 GCF_000164805.1 Carlito syrichta
CAGCAAAGACGTGTGTGAGCTAACGAAAAAGATGGTCTTAACCTACGGTGGGCATGGGGCACAAAGTAATAAAGGTGGTCCGACAATTTCACAATCGCCCCACTTTGTGCTCGCCCTGCATGCCACCTTTGGGGCAAGAAAGGGCACTTTCCTCTCCTGATAGCTCCATTGTTCTCCACCAACTTGAATCTCTCCCTGGTTTACCATACACACCCATCGTGACACACTTGGGAAACATCTTTTCATCACCAGAGTCTCCTTTGGTCAGGCTGGGGCACAGCAGCACAATTGTGGCTCTCAAGGTCTTGACCTGTGGGGCTCGGGCACTCCTCCAACCTCAGGGCGCTAGCAGCCAGTACTTCAGGGGCCACCATGCCTGACTCGATTTTTGGGACCTCTCACCAAGACGAGGTCTGGCCACATTGCCTAGACTGGTCTCTGACCTCTGTGCTCAGGCAGGCTCCCACCTTGGCCTTCTGGGGTGTTGGGCTAATGGGCATGAGCCACAGTGCCTGGCCTGGACTTGTACGTTCTGTCAGTGGGAGTGATGCCAAAAAATGCCCCAAGATGGAAGCCACCACAACCCGTGTAGTCAGGACTGTGGGAGCCACCACATGAGTCTTCTGGTGGTACCCACCCACAATAAGTTTTGAGAGTCATCCCCTC
>NW_006967652.1:0-675 GCF_000164805.1 Carlito syrichta
ATCACCAAAGCCCACACTTTTGAGGCTGGCAGAGAACGGTCATGTCCCTGGGTCCCTGCCTGGGTCAACAGAGTCAGATCCTGTCTCCAAAAGCATCAGAATCAAACCCAGATTCTTAACTGAGTGTGGTGTGTTCACAGGGTGACTGGCGCTACAGTCAAGAAAAATGAGAAGAAATGTCCCCAGGTGAGGAATTTTTCCCTGGCATTTCTTGGTGGAAGAACCTCATTGCCGAGTTAGAGGGTAGCCTGCCTGGGGCACATTTCCCACCTTGAAGAGGAGAACTGGCAGGAACCTGTCCAGGGAACCTGGGGAATCCTGCACCAAAGCAAGGCTGCGTTTGGGGGGCTGGGACTGGAAGGTGCCGAGTTTGGGGGACCCTCACATGTGGAGGGGTTGGGGGGAAGGCCTGAGGGTAGAAAGTTTGCAGGAGAATGGATTTCTTTCTTTCTTTCTTTCTTTCTTTCTTTCTTTCTTTCTTTCTTTCTTTCTTTCTTTCTTTCTTTCTAACTTTCTTTCTTTCTTTCTAACTTTCTTTTCTTTCCTCTCTAGGTTGCCCAGGCTGCACTCAAACTGCACAACTCAGGCTATTCTCTGGGCCTGAGCCTCCCTAACTGCTGCGATCACAGGCTTTCCATTTGGTCGACATCCTGCTCTTCCTGCCTGGTCTTGAAC
>NW_006967653.1:0-5027 GCF_000164805.1 Carlito syrichta
CTGATGCAGCGCCTTAGGGACGAGAGCCCCGATCCAGTATGGCAAGCAGTTTTTATGCACAATTACAGAGGAAGGGGAAAGAACTTTAAACTTGTTTTTACATGACTGGGTAATTTCTCCTAATGGGTATGGGAGCACTTGGGATTGGTAGGTTTATACAGTCACTGCGTGTAAATTGAGCAAGCAGACAGGAGGTTTGGAACAACACAGGGCCCAGCAGAGGCCCCAAAGAGGGTGGCTAGCACCACCAAGTCTGCGGATCTAAACAGAGGAATGCTTAGGAGGGGCTTGTTTGCTTAATATTTACATAACATAACATGGTCATTATGGGACAACAAAAGCTAAACTTAACAAAGTTTTAAGTACAAACACTGCAAACAAATACAGTGAACGTGAGGTAGGAATTCATATAATATAGTACTAGTTCTAGGGATTTATAAAATACCATAAACGTTTTCTTATAGCAAGGTTGTTTTTTAAAAGTCTTTTGATTCTCTCAGGCTTACACAGCCACTACATGTAAATTAACTTTGGCATGGGAGCCGGAGACTTGAACCAACATAGAGCCCACCAGGAGAGTGCTAGCACCTCAGAGTCTACTGCAATCTAAGCAAAGGAATGTCTAAAAGGGGCTTATCACTTTAACATTTACATCCCGTTGTAAAAGTAGAAGAAGTCAGCATGGCAATTGGGACGAACAGTGTTTAACCCAAGAGTTCTAAATACAAACACTACTTAAGACATTGTATAACTACACAATCAGTCACTACCTGGCACCCAACATGTGCCTAATTCTACGGGGTCTGAGGTAGGATTTAAAGTACTAAGAATTCATAAAATACAATAAACGTGAGGTAGGGATATACAAAATATATAGTGAACACTTCTTTTACAGCAAGTATGGCTTTTTTAAGTTTCTTGGTTTCTTGGGTCCCTCATATATGATTTTATCATATCAAATAAATATGCCTCATATGTCTCTCTTGAACTTGTAAGACTCCTCCCTCCCATTTAAAAAAATTTTTTGAGTTATGCATTGCTTTGGAATGTCCATTCCAGCTTTTTAATTTCAAAAAGTTAGTTTGAGGTCAAAAAGACTTAATTTATCATTTGAATTTGATTTTATGAAGTATGTCAAATATTAAAGTTATACAACACTTGATTGGTCACTGTGAAATGACAGTCACTAATTTAGCCAGTGATAATCCAAAGATTTCAAAAGGCAAAAAAAACCTTTACTCTTTGATAGGACACTCAGTTTTCCAAACAATCAAAAGACTTTATAAAGTTAGCATGAGACCAGTAGAATCTGTCTTTCCCCTGCTCCTCTCTTTTTAAAAATTTATTCAAAAGGTAAAATTAAAGTTTTTTTATTATTATCTTGTTAAAACTATATGAAAATATTGTTCAAAAGAGAAAACTAAATTCTATCTTTGCATCAGTGTATTATCAACATTAAGCCTAATTTTAGAAAACCTTATAAACAGAGCCATGCTACCTCAGTCAGCTTTGCCACACAATATTTCCAAAAACCTTTGATAATTTTTTACATTTTTTCCCATTTTTTTCTTTTCTCATTTTGTATATCCATTCAGTTTGTCTAACTCATTATTTTCTTCTTTTCTTCTCTCAATTTAATATAATGTTTAAGTAACCTCTAAAGTAGACAATCATTTTCATTTAATAAAATCCACATCCTCCTATCTTGCTTATAACCATCCTTATGAAAACCACATCGAACTTTTCTTAAATATTCTATAAGTAGAATTGTTTCTCTTTTTTTGGTTTAATTGTCACTTATTCATGAACATTTTAACTCTTAGTGACCTTCATTTATATCGAAAACCTACTCATAAGCAATTGCAATTGCTATGTACCAGATGCAGAGCCTAGGACAAAGGAAAAAGCTGTAAAGTCAATGTCTGGAGGATCTGACCCTTCCTGGCATGGCCAGGAGGCACATCTCTGCCAGGGAGAATGTCATGACTTGGCTCTGCTTTGTAGCTGTTGGCCCCAGTACTCTGGATACACATGTGTTCTCAAGCCTTAGCATGAGGACTTGTGTAGAGCCTAGAATCTAAAAGCTCAAAATCAATCATAAACTCACAGACTACTCAAACAAGTATCAAAAATATCACAGAAGCAACAGTTTTATGACTTTGAAACATCTATCAGAGACAGTCTAAACTTGTCTGACCTGTACACAAAGGCAAAATGTCTGAAATGTATTTGATACTGACAATTCTGAAGACATTTTAATTTTAACAATTTTAAGTTTACTAAAGTCACATGAACATTTAAAAAATTGAGTTTATTAATCAATTAGTTTATAAGTCAATTTAGCATCATATATATAATATAAAAATGGAATGTACACATGTATACCCAAAATACAGACAAACATGAAGACTTTATGGCTTTGATTTTAAAGTTTTAGCAATGAGTCAAGTAAAATTCACTAGTTTAAAAGGACAGTTGGATTCAAACTTTGTTAAATTGAAACCAGTTAAAATTTATCTGTCTCACATGTCCAAAGCTCTTGCTGAATTTTAGAGAAAACAGTGTAGCAAATTTACTTCTCAAATTACAAAGAAAGAATTTAAGCTTTTCCAAAAGGCCTATAAAGTTATACATTATCTTTGGCAAAAATCATGTCAGCAAAAATAGAAGCAGACCAAGGGAGAAGGAGTGTGTATAGTTGGCAAGGGTTTAAGAAAAAAGGATTCAGTTGACTGAGAAACTTTTACAGAGAGTAGAGGCCTCCAAAATATGTATATACAAGAATATTCTAAATATCATCTTTTAATTTTGCCGTTTGACTATAGAACTCTTTAAAAAAATCCGTGGATCAGGTATTAGCTGGGAAAATAGTAAACATTACTGTTTCTTGGCTTTTCCTTTCTGAAATTCACATCAAAAAGCTTTTGGAGGTAGGGTGTATTTGTTTATTAGAGGTCAGGATAGTCATTATTTAAAACCATTTGTTTTTTAAATGTTTCAATAAACTGTCCCTTCTTTTTCTGAGTAGATGGTTTTGTTGCAGATCATAAGTTCTGCTTCTCATTTCTTGTAGACCAAAATGAAAGAACATGAGATGTAGTGCTAGGAAGATAGGTTTCTTTCAAAAGTCAGCAGATGGGGGTAAAGACAAGGCTAATGGTTTCAAAGAAACCATTTTAAGATTTTGTGCCAAGGTTAGGGAATTTCATAGGGAAACTATGAGAGGTATTTGGAGGTGGTGCAGGATATAGGGTTATGTGACTTGCTTTGATGGTCATCCTGAGTTAGTGTCTACCTGGGGAGCTGCCTGTTGCTATCTCAATTGTTCAAGTTAGATTAACCTTCTGGCTGTGACTTCTGAATCTTGCCATGGGGTCTCCAGGTACCAGTGGTTTATGCTCAATGAGACTCCAGGTCCAGATTGTTCCAAAACAAGCCTTTGAAGTTTCTCAAGCAAGTAGAAAATTAGAGCAATAGGTATGTACTTAATCATAGTCATAGGATCATTGTATAGAGGGAGCCCAAAGAGGGAGGAGAAAAACAAAAACTTGACATGTTCTTGTAAGATGTTTTGTGAAGCTAACAAGAGAACAAATAGTTTTCAGAAACTAGGATTCCTGGTTATAGTTTTATTTAGAGTAAGAGAGAAGGCTAAACAAACAAACAAAAAACCCAACAAAACATTCCTATTGATACAGAGACCTGCTAATGCCATATTGTCACAGCCCCTAGAGAAGGGCGTGGCTAGGGCTCAAGCACTCCTGTACATTCTTGAACAATATTCCTGAGAGTTAATAAAAGTTCTGCTTCCCCTTATCTCCCAGTAAGTAGCTTCAGGGGGTCTTTGACTTACCTGTAGCCTATGCCCAATCAACTGAAAGATACAAGTCTCCATTTACTCCCTTTTTCTGAGTGGTTATAAGTTTGAGTAATATAGTATCAATGTAATTGCAAGCCTTATGATTTTATATCTTTTGTATCAATGTAGAAAATAAACAAAGTAGAGCATCTCCTTATTGTTTTAACCAAAGTCTCCCAAGAGGGGGAAAAAATCCAGTCCTTCTGTATTTCAGACCCCTCCCAAAGACAGCATAAGGAAAGTTTTGCTGCCTGCAATTGAGATGTAACCCACATCTGTCAGGTCATATTCTAGGGTCTCAGCTTCTCACTTGATCGTCTATGCAAAAAGATAAGATGGGAGATTAAAATAAATACTTAGTAAAATAGGAAAAGGAAAACTGCCCAAGGAGGTAATGTCAAAAAGCGGGAAAATGTGGGAAGGTAAATTTATGAGTAGGGGAAATTCTGCTCTTAGATTATTTCAGGCTGTCTCTGATCTGATATGCAAGAATTTTTTTTCTTTTTTTTTTGAGTTGGAGTCTCACTCTATCACCCAGACTGGAGTGCAGTGGCCCCTCCCAGCCACCGCAGCCTTGACCTACTGGGCTCCGGCGATCCTTGCACCTCAGCCTTCCGAGTAGCTGGAATTACAGGCATGCGCTACCACACCCGAGCTGATTTTTTGATTTATCGTAGAGATGAGGTCTCGCTGCCCAGGCAGGTCTCGAACCCATGGGCTCAGGCAATCCACTCACCTCAGTCTTTCAAAGGTGCGGGATTACAGGCTGAGCCACTGAGCCTGGCATATGCAAGAATTTTAAAGGGGCTATCTTTAGGTGGAAAAACGGTGGCAGAAAAACGGCAGAGTGCCTTCATATATTGACTTTCTCCAGCTCAACATCCTTCAGGTTTTAGAGAGAAAAATTTTGATTTCCTTCAGTAGAATGGATCACAAATGGTTACCCCAAAAGGTCAAGAGTCATGCAAATTTGAAACAGATCATTAAGATAAATTATTATAAATGTTTAGCTCCTGAGCTAAATATATTAACTGAGGAAAAAAATTTTGTGGTGGTCTAAAGAACTTTGAACACTTTCAGATCTGATCTCAGCTGGAATGATGCTTCACTAAATCTCTGGATGTTAACATTTCAAAGACATTATGAGATTTACATCTCTAGGGGACTG
>NW_006967654.1:0-430 GCF_000164805.1 Carlito syrichta
CTGGCTGGCCTCTGGTGATCCTTCTGCCATGGTCTCTGAGTGGCCGGAACGACAAGTGTGTGCCACAATGCTCGGCTCATTTTTTTGACTTCTTGTAGAAATGAGGTCTCTTCAAGGTCCCTGGGCGGGTCTCGAACCCAGGGGTTCAGGTCATCTTCTAGCATCGGCCTCCCAGAGCACTGAGATGACAGGTGTGAGCCCCTGTCCAGCCTCCACACCCCTCAGGGCCCCACCAATAAACCCACTACATCTGATGACCTGGGAGTCCAGAGAGGGCAGCTGGAGTCACCCCCCGATTTCTACCCATGGAGAGATCTGACTTCGGTGTGTTTCTCTGCCGGGGTGCCTAACCTTCTGCCCCCATCATCCCCAGGTTGGACACTTGCTCCTCTGATGGGTTGAATATGGAAAAGGGAGGGAATGACTCTCA
>NW_006967655.1:0-834 GCF_000164805.1 Carlito syrichta
CTAACTCATTAGCTAGCTGGTTAAGTCAGCTAGCTGACTAGGTAAAAAACTTCTTACGTCATCTGATTAACTAGGCAGCTAGCTAGTTAGCTAACTACATAAGTCAGCTGGCTAGCTAGGTAGCTAGCTAGTTAAGTCAGCCAGTTAAGTCAGTTGGCTAGCTAGGTAGCAAGCTAGTTAAGTCAGCAAGTTAAGTCAGCTAGCTAGCTAGTTAAGTCAGCTAGTTAAGTCAGCTCGCTAGCCAGCTAGCTAGCTAGGTAGGTAGCTAGATAAGTCAGCTGGCTAAACAGCTGGCTAGCTAGTTAAGTTAGCTAGCTAAGACAGCTGGCTAGCCAGCTAGATATTTAGGTAGTTAGCTAGTTAATTCAGCTGGCTAGCTTGTTAAGTCAGCTAGTTAAGTCAGCTGGCTAGTCAGCTAGCTACGTAGGTATTTAGCTAGTTAAGTCAGCTGGCTTGCCAGCTGGCTAGCTAGTTAAGTCATCTAATTAAGTCAGCTGGCTAGGTAGGTAGCTAGTTAGTTAAGTCAGTTGGCTAGCCAGCTAGCTAGCTAGTTGTGTTAGATAGTTAAGTCAGCTGACTAGCCAGCTGGATTGGTAGGTCGCTAGCTATTTAAGTCAGCTGGATAGCCAGTTGGCAAGCTAGTTAATTCAGCTAGTTAAGTCTGCTGGCTAGCTCATTAGCTAGCTATTTGAGTCAGCTAGTTAAGTCAGCTGGATACCTCTTTATCTAGCTAGTTGAGTCAGCTAGTTGAGTCATCTGGCTAGCTTGTTAGCCAGCTAGTTGAGTCAGCTGGCTAGCCTGTTAGCCAGCTAGTTGAGTCAGCTGACTAGACCG
>NW_006967656.1:0-365 GCF_000164805.1 Carlito syrichta
CATTTTTTCTTTTGAAAAGAGTGGCAAAAATTAAAATGAAGGCTAGACTTCTGTTTTCTTTTCTTTTTTTTTTGAGTTGAAGTCTCACTCTGTCACCCAGTCTGGAGTGCAGTGGTTGCTCCTGGCCACCGCAGCCTCGCCTGCTGGGCTCCGGCGATCCTTCCACCTCAGCCTTCCGAGTAGCCGGAATTACAGGCATGCGCTACTGATTTTTTGATTTATTGTAGAGATGAGGTCTCACTGCCCAGTCGGGTCTCGAACCCACGGGCTCAGTCAATCCACTCACCTCAGCCTCCCAAATGCATGGGATTACAGGCTGAGCCACCGAGCCCAGCTTAGACTTCTTTTAAGAAACAACTTGGCTG
>NW_006967657.1:0-805 GCF_000164805.1 Carlito syrichta
AGATGGTAGACCTAAAATTGATGCAAGCAAAACCACCACCAATTTCACAATAGTAGTTTATGGGAACCAACACTACATAACCCAGATAATAATGTCTCTTTCACTTATTTATTTCTTTGTGATGGCTTGAATCCCTGCCGTAATTTTTAAATATATAATTATTATCTTACCATATGTAAGTCCTATGTCTATCCATTAAAGTTAATAATTGGTGTTTTTAAACTATAGTGTCTGCCTGATGAGATGTTCCAAATATTTTTATATAAGGATACCAACAGCAATATATAAGAATAATATATAAGAATACCAACAATGATTAATGTATTGGAGAAGTCCCAAATATTATCAGAAACACAAAACATTATATTCACAAACCAGATCATTAGAGCATATACTATTTTCTCTTACATCTTCTTTATCTCTAAAACACGTCACCAGATTCTCTGGAAACATAAACTTTAAGTGAAGAAATTTTGTAAGGAAAAGACAAATGTAAAGCAAAAGGCAAAATAAATAAAAACAAGAGTTCAGGTGATAGAGAACTCTTGAAACACGAAGGTAAAGAATGCTTGCTCTCAGAACAGTAGTGTGAAGATACAACCACAATGATACTTGAAAGAGGTCAGTTCTAAATAATAAATGAATAACACAGTGACAGAAGTAGAAGAGTAAGAAACAAAATACTCCATAAATACAATTTTTTAAAACATCTATTTTAAACTTAAGATCTGAAAGTGTGGGGAACCCAGGTCTTTGGTAGGAAAGGAAGTTGCCCTGCCAGCCATGTAGATTAGAATAAGCATTT
>NW_006967658.1:0-743 GCF_000164805.1 Carlito syrichta
CGATATAAAGTCCACCGTGTGTACCACATTTGGCAGACCACTGTACACAAGTGCTTGAAACCAAAGGATTGCTCAGGAGTCATAGTTCCTCCCATTATAATGTAAAAGTTCTGAGGCTGATGTCATAAATGACAATTTGACATGCTTGTTTCCCTGACTTTACTTACCTCTTTTAATGCAAAAATAAGCCTTTTAGTCAATTTACAGATTCAATGAAATAACCAATAAATTAACAACATTCTTATAGGACATGGAATTTGCAATAAAAATTCATAATAAAACATAAACAATCACGAATAGCCAAAAGAATCTTATCAAAAGAAACAAAGCAGGAGCTATTACACTTCCAGACTTCAAACTTTACTATATATTTACAACAATCAACACAGCCTGGTATTGGTACAAGAATAGGTCCATAGGTCAATGGATCAGGACAGAGAATGAAATCCTCAAATTTTCAACCAACTCATCTTTGAAAAAACCTCCAAGACCCACTGGTTAATGGAGAATATATTCAGTTAATGGTGCTTGGAAAAGGCTGACAACATGCACAAGATTGAAACAGGACCCCTATCTATCACCATACACCTTAACTCTAAATGGATCAAAGACCTAAATGTAAAACACCAAATTATAATAATCTTAGAAAACGCACGAGGTTACATTATGGAAACTGTAACCGAAAACCAATTCCTCTTCAGAATCTGAATACCCATGCCTTATGAACTAAGTTAGACAAGTGG
>NW_006967659.1:0-3078 GCF_000164805.1 Carlito syrichta
GAAGCATTCACAGTGAGTTACTTCTGATTCATAACCAAATTTTAGTAGAGCAGATGTAGGCTACCAGTATAACAATTAACCGAAAAAAAATCACCAGAAAACCTCTTTTCACTGCTATTTTAGTACCTGGTCCATAGTTGGTGCTCAAGAAATTTTGAATTTCTCACTAGGACTCAATCGGCGTATGGCAGATGATTATAACCTGAAGGAAGAAGAGATGTTCCAGAATGAGAAGGGTCGATCATGATGCTCTCACTGAGATTTGAGATGTGGACCTTAGGGGAAAAAGTTGGGAATAGGGTAGGGAGTGCCAGAAAGAGGTTGCACCTCTGGATAAAGTACTTACAGGAGATCTCACTGAGACCTGCTCCTTGGTGGCAGTTGAGCAAAGTACCTAAAACTTGAGGATGGGAGGCATGTGCAGACATGTGTCCAGGAAGAAAAAACAGATGTAAAGACCCTGAGGTAGGTTATGCCTAGATTAAATGTGGGAGGTGAAGTAAAGACAGTATTCAAAGATGACCCATGGTTTTTGTCCTGAGCATTGGTAATTACAAGGTTGCCATCATTTGATATTGGAAACAGAGCTTGGGCATGAGATTGAATACAAATGAATGACTTGATTTTATGGCTTCTGGATTTTGCATGATGATGGATTTTAAAAAATCTCAGGGTAGCTAATGCTTGGAAAGAAACATGGTTTTAAATAACTGTGTTATTCTAAATTGATATTGTTTAGGGAAGATGAACTAACTTATGTGCCCAAGCCAAAATATTATGGAAGATAACTTTTCTAGAGTAAACTAAAGTGTTTTATACATTAAATTTGGATTACTTAAATTACCTCCTGTAAGTACTTTATCTAGAAGTGCAACATCTTTCTGGCACTCCCTACCCTATTCCCAGCTTCCCCACCCCAAGGTCTGCATCTTAATTATTCTATTACTTATTTACATTTTTTGTCTGTTTCTCCCACTAAAATGTAAGTTCCACACTGCTTTGTCCTAAGTAGCAGTTGATTTAATAGCTTCAGGAATTGCTACACTGTGTTAGAGTAGAAAGTGTTTTCTACTAGAAAAAAAAAAGAATTACTTGAAAATATTTTGCTCTATTCTATTAATATGCATAGCTCTCTTCTCCTGTTGATTTAAACAGCAACTGTGGTAGCATTGTGTAGATTAGTGTGTTATCTCTGACACATGAGGAGCATAAGTACCTAGGATTTTTAGATAGGAAAAGGGAACTAGGGAGGCATGAAGGCCAGTATTAAGATTAATGGGAAGAAGACACAGACATTTTTGACCACTTACTTAGGTCCCTAGGCATCACTTGAGATAATTTTTCTGACAATGCTTTTAATACAGGGCAGGAACATCTATCAGAATTGCTGCTTTATAAGGACTGTTTTCTCTACAAACTATGTGTATCTTTCTATATGGGACTTTCTGTTTTGAAAGTCCAATGTTTATATATTTGGAAATATATGAGTGCTTGGTAGGTCCAATTGCTAGTTTATACAGTAGATTATGCAGTAGGGTCACCCTCCATACGTGTTAACTTCTCTAGTTCTATTAAGAGACTGTGTGTGCTAAAAGCTGCTTTGGTGTGTGTTGTGGGGAGGGGGTTCCCTTTCATAACTCCTTTGTCTGGGATCACAATGAATTGCCCTTGATCTTTGTGTATCTAAATTATTTTAAATTCAAAGTAGCATTAACCTCTACATTTGCATCTTTGTGTTAATGGTAGCAGCTTTAGCACACATTCATTATTTTGCTTGGATTTGTTTTGTTTTTTTTTAATGATATGAGTGCTATTGTTAGAATTGGAGTTTACATCACAGTTTTTGTCCATTTAGGCTGCTATAACAAAACGCCATCAATTAGGTAGCTTATAAACAACAGAAATTTATTTTTCCCAGTCCTGGGTGCTAGAAGTCCTAGAACAAGGTGCTAGAAGATTCACTTCTGGTGAGGGCCCCTGAGCTCTAGTTCTAGATGGTGCCTTTTAGTTAAGTCCTCATATGATGGAAGGGTTGAGGGGTCTCTCTAAGACCTTTTATAAGGACACTAATCCATTCATGAGAGCTATGCCCTCATGACCTAATCACCTCCCAAAACATCCTCCACCCCTACTCACCTTGGGAGTTAGGATTACATCGTACACATTTTGAGGGAACACAGACATTCAAACAATGACACTCATATTATTAAAAAACTCAAGCAGCACCAAACAACAGCTATTCATGGTATTCTAGTAGGAGCTTAGGTACTGAAGTTACATGGGAATTATTTTGGTAATACACATGGGAATAATCAGAGTGCCATATAGAAGTGCTGGGAGGACATTGCTTCTCAGAGACATTTTTTATTAAAATTACAATCTAATCCAACATGTTGCTTTCATCATTAATCCATTGTTTTAATACATTAGATTCCCCTTCCTTCCCCCAACAATTTCTGCACTGGCAGCTTTTTTAAACAGTGGAAAGTGTATCAGTTCCTGAAGCTACTAAATCAAGTACTGCCGTCAACAAAGAAATGCTTTTTTGTCTAATTTTAGCCTTTTTCTTAAAATATTCATCTACTGCTAAGGTTTCTTCCTTCATTTGTGAAAAGGTTGTTTCCAGTTACCTCAAAACATTAACATGCTAAGGAAAATTGTCTATGAGGTAACATGATTTTCACAGTACTATCATTCCTTTTTTACTAGTTGACTGTGAAGCAGTTCACAGAAAAAAAAAACAAAAAACAAACTTGCATTATATCAGAACAAAATTCTTGTTTTGATTTGATTTTTTTAAATGCATGGAGTGGCAGGTGAGTTTTAGTTTTTAGAATCGGAGAGACCAGGCTTTGAATTCTGGTTCTGTTACTTAAATGTCACTTCCTGGTAATTACTTGACTTCTTTAAGCCTCAGTTTCTGTGTCTTATAAAATGGAATAAATTATCTTTCCTATCATAGGGTAAGTAGTCTAGTAAGTGAGATAACACATTTGTAAAATATTAGACAATCTTTATACTCTGACTTTACTTATAAATGTAAGACTTATTTGCAGTTGTCATTATAATTCACAATAT
>NW_006967660.1:0-475 GCF_000164805.1 Carlito syrichta
CAAAAGGTCAAGGCCCCGGGAGTCGCGATTGTGACCTTGTGCTTCAGACTGCCTGACTGATACTCCAATGACAAAAAGACGGTTGTCCATGGCTCCCCAGGGAAAGATCTGCATGGGCGGGGATGACTGTGTGATCAGGAGAGGAAGGGGCCCTCCCCCCACCCAAATGTGCTAGACAGGGCGACTAAAACTTGGGCTGGCCGCAGCATTGCAGTACTGTCTTGATCACTCTTTGCCTGATGGTTGCCCTAACTTGGAGCTGTCTGATCCATGAGCTCACACGCATTTTTTCCATGGGGCATGAGTGGTAGAGGGTGGAGGCAGGCCTTCTGGTGCACGTGGCCAAAAACATTGGACAGACCTGCTCGGTAGTCACCTTTGAAACCTACTCTGAATGACAGGCCAGAAAGTGGCCTTTCCTCTCCCATCCCTGATGGTGAAACCTCGCGCTGGGTGTCAGGGGTGGTGGTAGTGG
>NW_006967661.1:0-476 GCF_000164805.1 Carlito syrichta
ATAAATTATCTCTCATTTATCTACCTATCTAATATCTATCTATCTACCTATCATCTCTCTCTCTCTCTCTCTCTCTACTTACCTGTCTATCTATCTATCTATCCATCTATCTAATCTATCTATCTATCTATCTATCCACCTATCTATATATCTATCTAATCTATCATCTATCCACCTATCTATATATCTATCACCTATATACCCATTTATCCATCCTATTGATTCTGTCTCTTTGGAGAACTCTGACAAGTAAATGTATTTTTGTATCATGATAAAAATTTTTTGACATAAATTTATAATACAGTTTTGGAAGACAGAAGTCTCAGCTGGCTTTGACTGGTCTAAATTCAGTACGTCAGCAGGGCTGTGTTCTTTCTGAAAACTCTTAGAAATTTAACAAGATTACAACATTTTCTTTTTTTTTTTCTTTCAGATTAGAAAATGCAGTTTATTTATTTAGAAAGTAAATTAGAGAG
>NW_006967662.1:0-1507 GCF_000164805.1 Carlito syrichta
TCAGAAGAATCAAATGAAGGGATACATTTCATGGTGAGATTTAAGAAAAGTTCCATCTGATAGTTATTTTCATATCTGTACAAATTTCAGAAACAAAAGTAAGAATTGATAGTGAACTCAGAGAAATTGGAGACCAGATATATGAGGAGGGTTGAGTTTCTGTGTTGAGGTCATTATAAAGAGCAAAAGCATAAAGTATTCAGAGAGAAAACTGAGTTCCGAAAAAAAAATATTAGTTCACTTGAGCTTAGTGATGATGAATATGTAGAGTTTCTCTGTCTTGATTTTGCTTTTATTCTCTTGTTTCTCTTGGAAGTCTTGAACCTTGGGAGTAGAGATAAAAATAAGTCATTGCTAGGTATTATGCAGATAATATGTAGGTAATGACCTCTAAATAATCACACTTAGTTTATGGAAATTTCATTATTGAAAACTGCCATGTCAGTATCTCTCTATTTTATAGGATAAAATGGTAAGTGTCATTGAAACTTTCTTGTTATTCCTATAAGATTTGGTGTACACGTGGTTATGTACACTTCTATTTTTGGAGGTGGAGAGATTATCCGTTGGGTCATTTCTGGTCCTTAAATGAATTTCAGAAGACTCTTGTTCTCTCCCTCCAAGTTCATGTTTATATCTGTGTGTGTACATTGGGAATGAAGTCACCGAGTCCACACAGGATGGGTGTCAACTGGGGAAAGAATCTAACATGTTGGGTTTATGAGTTTAAAATTAGATCAAGAAACTACCTGTGTAAATGAACTGTTGCGTTATCCAGGTGGAAAACCTCTCACATAATGACTTCTAATTTTATTAAGTTACAATTTCCATTATTTCATCAATTCAGTTCGTTTCTTTTTTTGTTGTTTTAACTTTCTAGTGGAATAGCCTCATTTAATAGTCGGAAAACATTAACGTAAAAATGATTTTGAAATTATCCCTAGTTCCAGGTGTGGTCTCATTAGTTTTTGATACACAATGGGACAGGCTGGCAACATAGCTGAAGACCAAGTGAAAACCAAGATTATGTTCACAACAAATTCATATTAAAATAAAATATCCTTAGATTTATTATACACTCCAACTGAACACCTTGAATAAATATTACTTGTTGACAATTTATGCCTCAACAATTATACTGTGGGTAATTAATCAGGAATTTATGTTACAATGTAAGTTTTTCTGCAGGATGCATTCCTCTGCCTGATGAAAAATCAACTTAGGATATATTGCTGCATTTATTTACTAGAATCTTTCATTTAAACAAATAACAGAATAAATTCATTTTTTGGTGTGTGCTGTGAATGATTTGGGAATGTTTTGTAACACAGAGTTTCTAAAATTTTCTGGAAATCCAATCAAAACGAACATGTTAAGAAACCATTAGAAGTCTCTTCTAACCCAGACTCTTGGCTGATATGATTGAGTAGTCAGTGCAAGAAGTATTCATAGAAACTAAAGACACTATACCATCAGTCATCATGTCAAACCTGTGACCTTAGCCTGG
>NW_006967663.1:0-823 GCF_000164805.1 Carlito syrichta
GAACCCGTGAGCCGAGAACCACCCAGACAACTCAGTGAGACCTCATCTCCACCCTCCATCCCAAATGTTGCAGGTGTGGTGGCATGCGGCTGTCGTTCTGGCTCCTCAGAAGGCCAGCGAAAGTCTTGCCGGAGACTGGCAGACTGAGGCTGCAGTGGCTGGGAGCGAGCCACCACCATAAAGCCTGGGTGAAGGAGTGATACTCCAACTCAAAGGACAAAAGTAAAAAAGAAAAAAGAAGAGTATCCATTTGTGTATGGAATTGGGATCATTGTGAACAGACAGAGATCATTTGGGAAGGAGGCCCCAGCCTTAGGCCTAGAGTTCCCAAAAGACAGTGGATCGGCAGACAACTGGGCTGTGGCTTTGGGAGGATGAAGCAAGGGATCGCTGCAGCCTGGCATTTCAAGACCAGCCTGGGCCAAGGAGCGAGACCTCATCGCTCCCCAGAACGCAAGCACTGGAATGGCATGTGGTGGTGCAGGTGGTCCCGGCTACATGGGATGTTGTGGCCTCCATCACGATGTGTGCCTTTGCACAGTTACTGCTGATAACACGTGCGAGTACAGGCCGGCCACCATGGTTCACAGCTGTCATCCCCATGCCCTGGGAGGACAAGGCAGAGACAGCCTGAGTATCTGGTGTCAGAGATCCGCCCGGGTGATGTGGTCTCACCTCGTCTTGGTGAGAGGGCCCCAAAATAGAGTCAGGCGTAGTGGACCCTGGAGTCCAGGTAGCTTGGAGGTCAAGGGGGGAGGACTGCTTCTGCCCCACAGGTCAAGGCCCCAGAAGACAAAATCGTGACTCTGTGCACCAGCCCGGC
>NW_006967664.1:0-391 GCF_000164805.1 Carlito syrichta
TGATGATCCCAACTTGATACCAAAAGGGATGTCCTTCTTTACTTTCCTTTTATTTTTTTTTGAGTCAGAGTCTCACTCCATCACCCAGGCTGGAGTGCAGTGGCTTGCTCCTAGCTATCGCAGCCTTGGCCCAGAGATCTCTGGCAATTCTTCACCCCTGGCCTTCCGAGGAGCCAGAATGGCAGACAAGTGACACCATGCCTAGCTCATTTGGGATTTAGGGTAGAGATAAGTTCTGGCCGAGTTGTCCACCTGTCTCAAACCCATGGGTTCAGGTTGACCACTGGCCTCTGCCTCCCAAAATGTTAAGATGATGAGGTTGAGCTCCCAGCAGCCTCGATCTTTTGTTAAAATGAACCAGAAGGCCAGATGCCACAGACCATGCCTGGAA
>NW_006967665.1:0-4391 GCF_000164805.1 Carlito syrichta
AAAATATAACTACGGGTCACTTACTGTCAAGAACAGGCAGAAGAGGGTGCTGGTTGTCCTTAGGTAACTGAAAGGGTTTCCCATGGCAGACACATTACACTGATTCAACTGGTTTAGAGTAACCTTGGGCAGAACCAAGACCAATGAAAGAAATGAAAGTCAAGAAGATCAAATTCAGTATAAGAAAGACCCTCTATGCAAAGTGCTGTGCTGAAGTCTCTCTAAAGGGTCAACATATGAAGGGGCGAGACAAAGAAATACCCAGAATTTTATTTTTGAGGGTGGGCTTCTTGAAGTACAGGCTTTCCCCTCTAGGTAAGTGTTTTAAGAACCCATCAACATCAGTGTACCAGCTAGAGTTATTGTGAGAGGTTGCATTGGGCTTCAGTGAATTTTTTTGGATATTCTTTCAACATGCTTGCCCATTTCATGATAGGTGATTTATGAACAGCCTGCCCACACCATCCTGAGTGTTTAGCTGTTTTTGGCCAAAAACAGCAGGACCCTTTTACACTACCCTCCCTATTCAACCAATCTTGTGGGAAGTGACTTGTTTTGTTTTTCTGAATGAATAAAGTTCTCAAAGGGGAATGTTTTGCTGATGTGAAAGAGGTGAAACAAAAAACATCAGAAGCACTTAAAGGGGCCAAATTGGACAAGCTCAAAAACTGCTTTGAGCAGTGGAAAAAGCATCTAAAAATAGATTTATTGCATCAAACAGAGAGTTCTTTGAGGGTGACCAAAGTTTAAATATGTAAGGATAAATACTCAATTTTGAATAAATAAATTCCATTTTTAACCCCACATTACATGTCAATTTAGAGAAACCAGTATCCCCATAGTGCTCCAATATGTTACTCTCATTCACTGATGAATTCTGAAATTATAGTGAAATAAAATATCAAGACCTACAGAATGGGAAGGGGAACTCTAGGGATGAAATTCACCAATATTTCTTTCCTCATACTACAGAGCCATCACTTAATACTTAAGTCACTTCAATTATTAGAAACAAATTCAAAGTACTTTCCTGAGAGTTTAGAAATAGATGAAAGTCTATAACCTAGAATCTGAACCAGCAGGTTCAGTCTTAGCCCAACTCTGACTTCCCAGAGTCCATGACTAGTGGGAATGAGAACTGCTCCATCACACCTTTGTCACTGCTGTGACTTCAACATAATGTCATAGCTAAGCAAGGAAAACCTGTTGTCTTAGTGTCTCCTGGAGGTTTCAAAACCAGGAGTAACCAGAGGGGAAGGGTCTTGATTTTATTTATTTATGTTTTTAGTCATGCCCTCACTCTATTGTCCAGGATGAACTGGAGTGGCATGATCATGGTTTATTACAGCTCCGATGGCCTGAGCTCAAGTGAACCTCCTGCTTCAGCCTCCCTAGTAACTGAGACTGTAGTCACATGCAACCATGCTCAGATCATTTTTCCTAATTCTTCATAGAGATGAAGAAGTCTCACTAGGTTGTCAAGGCTTATCTTGAACTCCTGGGCTCAAGTGATCCTCCTGCCCCAGCCTCCCAAAGTGCTAGGATTGTAAGCATGAGCCACTGCACCCAGCCATGGTGACTTGATTTTAAAGAACCCTCCCCATGTCCTTCATACCCAGTTGTGCTGACAGAAGATTTGAAATGCAGATTTTGTCTTCCTATTTCCCAGTGGAGGTGCTTCTGTAAAATATTCCCTGTCTTTCTGCAAAGAGGTCACTCTTGTTTGGAATGCCTGCAGTCTGGAAGCAGCCTGGCTTCCTCAGCCTTCCAGAGCTTATGGAGGAAATAACTGGAATTGGTTGTGGACAGGTGGAGAGAGGCTTACCTGCCCCTTTCTCTCTGATGATGCCACCCCCAGCCTCAATCAACTCTGGGCTCCAGCTTTGGCAATCAAGAAGATAGGCCTCATAACACAGCAAAGTGGACCTACAGCCTTCCCAGCCCAGGAGATGGGCCTCCAACATGCAGCACAATGGGCCTCCAGCCTTGGCAGCCCAGGAGTTGGGTCTCAGAATGCAGCACAGTGGGTGTCAAGCCTCCCTTAGTTACTCTCACTTCAGAGACCCAGCAGGGAGGCAAGAGGAGCAGTATGCACAGTAATGAAAGGCTCATCTTTGGGGAAGCTTCCAAGGAGCCCAGATCACAATCTCACTGTTCCTGGAGTCAGTGACCAATTCCTCCTGGAAAAAGTGGATCTGTCCCATCTTCTTTTCCTCACTGTTTTGCAGGAAGAACCATGCTTCACTGACGTCACTTGCCTTTTACAACCAAAGCATTAACCACAAGGAAGCATGAACTGGCAGAACCTCCAAAGAGGAAGTATGCAGAAGGGCAGCTCCCTGGAAGAGGAATCTGAGAAGGGAACATCTTGCCTGTCCTCCCTAGACCTGAGTTTGCAAATATTCAGAAATAGGGTGTGGCTTCCCTGTTGGGAGCAAGTGAGGTGCCAGTGACTTTGAGAACCATAGAGAAGCATTGGATTATGAACCTTGAATTGTCTTGTCTTCAGTAAGCACCAGCTGCAGAGAGCTCAGTGGGACCCAAGGGATCCCTGACTAAGATCACACCATAACCAACTCAGTCAGATACAATTAAAAATACTTACAGAACAGCACTTAGCTTGCAGGAGACCCAAAGTCTGTGTGCACTTTCAGAATAGACCGAGCAGGGAAGGGGATACCAGAAGGGGATTCCTTGGCCTGAACTGTCTCTGCAGCCTTTAGCAAGTGTCTTCAGCTCTCAGAGCCTATTTCTCCATCTACAAACCAGGGATAAAATTGTCAGCTTGGATATGTAACAAGATGGTGGCATTAACATGGGGAAAATATATGTGAAAGCACTTTGAGTAAACATTGGGTTTTGTTATTCCTTATTCTTCTTTTCCTAAAAGGTAAACTGAAGTAAAGATCAATAAAATTAATTAGAATTGGTTTCAATTCTTGTAGAATAAGATGAAATTTTATTTTTATTAACAACAACAACAACAAAAGGGCCAGGCAAGGTGGTGCACAACTATAATTCCAGCACTTGATTGCTTAAACCCAAGAGTTTGAAGCCAGACTGGACAATATAGCAAGACCTCATCTCTACAAAAAGTCCAAAAAATAATTAGCCAGATATTGTTGCATGCACCTGTCATCCCAGCTACTTAGGAAGCTTAGGAGGAAGGATCTCCTGGGTCCAGGAGTTCTAGGCTGTGGTGAGCTTTGATTGTGCCACTGCACTCCAGCCGCGAGACAGTGAGACCCCAACACAAAATAAAAAAGTAAGAAATTTAAAAATTAGCAGCTGGGTGCAGTGGCTCAAGCCTGTAATCCCAGAACTTTGGGAGGCCAATAAGAGAGGATTACCTGAGCCCAAGACTTTGAGACCAGCCTGGGAAACTTGGCGAGACCTCATCTCGACAAAAATTAGCCAGGTATGGTGGCTACTTGGAAGGCTGAGGCAAATGGATTGCTAGAGCACAGCAGGTTGACACTTGGGTGGCTGTGAGTGTACCACTGCACCCCAGCCTGGGCAACAGAGTGATACTCCAACTCAAAAAAACTAAAACAAAACACAAAACCTAGCAACTTTCCCACAAGTGCTCAACACATGCCTGTGGTGAAGAGCAGAGAAGAGCAGAGACTCCCTTTCCCATCTCCTGCTAACCCTGCCTGACACCCTCACTGCCTCCCGCCTTCCTGTCCCTGCCACGGAAGTTCCCTTTCACTGAGTCTCAACACCATCTTCATTATACACAATACTTTTATGCATATTTGGATTGGTTTCCAGACATTCTACTTTGCTCTGGCGATCCGGTTACCTGTTCTGTTGGTTGCACTTCCATCCCATTTTTATATCTTTATTTTAATATCTACCTGGACTAGGGGGAAGGAAGGAAGAAGAGGCAGCAAGCATTTTTAGGTCACTGAGGCTATCTCTATGGCGCACTGTAATAGCAGATACATGCCATCATACATTTGCACATAGACTGTCCAGTGCCAAGAGTGAGGCCTCATGTCAACTGTGAACTTTGGGTGAAAATGACATGTCTGTGTAGGTTCATCAATAATCATGCATGTACAATCTGGTGGGGAACATTGATGAAATAGGAGCCCTGTGTTTGTGGGAGAGGGGTTGAGGAGAAATGCTCTGAACTTTCCTCTCCATTTTGCTGTGAGCATGCCACTGCACTCCAACCTGGGCAATGGAGTGAGACTGACTCAAAAAAATAAGTAAATATATAAAAATAAATTAAAGAAAGCTACCTGTAAACTTTCAAATGATGTGTGCATATTAGTTGCTATTCGCCACTAATCTGTAATGATTAGAGGCTTGACACCTATCCCATCACCAAGTCCCTTTTTTAACTTTTTTGTTTTTTCTTCCAGAAGCTATGTTTTAAATCT
>NW_006967666.1:0-443 GCF_000164805.1 Carlito syrichta
AGGGCCAGATACTTCACACAGGCCAGACACCCCAGAAAGCTCCAGACACCCTGGACAGGGAAGACACCCCGGACAGGTCTAGACACTTCAGACAGATCACAACAGAAATCTTTGACAGGCCCAGACTCCCAGGAGAAGATCAGATACCCTGGACAGGCCCAGGCACTCAGGACAGGAACAGACACCTGGACAGGCCAAGACATCTTGACAGGCCCTGACACCTAGGGCAGCCCCAGATACCCCAGACAGGTCCTGACACACCAGTCAGGCCCAGACACTTCAGTCAGGCCCCTACGTCATGGACAGGCTCAGAAACCCTGGACAGGCCCAGACTCTCTGGAGAGGCCCAGAAACCTCAGACAGATATGCTGGACAAGTAAAGACACTCCAGACAGGCTCAGACAACCCGGATAAGCCCAACTACCCCAGACAGACCCAGACAC
>NW_006967667.1:0-349 GCF_000164805.1 Carlito syrichta
GTATTTCAGATTTTCAATTTGTAAAAATATAATATGTGTGTGTGTGTGTGTGTGTGTGTGTGTGTGTGTGTGTGTGTGTGTAGACAGAGTGAGAGAGAGAGAGAGAGAATCTGGTGGGAAAAACTGATTTTATAACTGTTTTATAAAATTCATTTGTCTAAATAACAGTGAGATTCAACATTGCTTCAGCATATAATTTACTTCTATATTTAACTGCTATTTTATGTTGGGAGTTTTTAATCATCTGCCTATTGTTTATATCGCAAAACTATGCCTTTGTTGTTTAACTCTTTGCTTAAAGAATTACACTTTTTATATGGTGGTAGTGTTCTTTTTCATTTTTATACAA
>NW_006967668.1:0-2985 GCF_000164805.1 Carlito syrichta
ATCTCTAGCTGGCAGGAAGAAATAAAATAAAAAGAAGAAAAAACATAACATTACAAATACCTTTCCAAGTCTTCTGTTTGCCTGTCAAAATATTTTGGTGATGCAGAAGTTTTTTAATAGAAATTTTTCTGGATGTACTGCATTTTGCTGGATGAAAGGTGTCAAGATTCACTATTATGCATCACTAAAAATTTTTTTAAATGCACTGCCAACTAAATTGATAGAAGGTTTTCTTGTGAAAAAAAAATTTTAGATGCTTATAAGCCACTCTTTGTTTGTCTCTAGTTCCTTTAAGCATCCTCACTCCCATTCTCTCACCGTACCTGCTTCAAGCCTCAGGAGAAATATCACCATCCTCTGACTCCCTCTGATGCCCCTACCAGCCCCTCCTGAACTCAATGTCCAACTACCAAGGTAAACTCTGCAGTATATCCCTTCCTTGACTCTTACCAGATGTCTCAGTGTCTCTGCTTGAAGAGTTCAAACCAGGATTAAACTTCTATTTGCAGATTTTTTTTCAGTTCTACCTTTTTTGCATGGACCCAAATATAAAGGCTGCATCCTAGCACTTTCACTGTCTTTCTCCTTTCATGGTCACAGCCACTTCTGGGTCATGCATAACACATGCATAATGTCTTCCTTGAACTGTAATAGTATTAATTATTAGTGACTCTTCACATCTATGGCATTAGAACAACACACATTAGGAAAACCCTTGCAGTGAACATGTTGTTCATCACATTCAAGATCAATCCCTGACTCCTAGGAGCGCGCACTCTGAAATAAACAATGAATAGACTTTTAGCCAAGAAAGTATAAGTGGTAAGCCTTTTATTTGTACGGATATTAGGTTTGACATTAATTTATCTCTAAAGTACAACCACAGAAGATAGGGGCATTTATGACTAGAATGAATAAAAATGGAGAATAATGGAATTCTAAGTACAGACAGGGAGAAGCTCAGAAAGTCATTTGTAGTTTATAGTCCCTCATTTTAGAACGATTTCACTGAGAAATGAAAGAAGGTTTAGTAAATATTGGGGACGAAGAAGCACCTGTCAAGTGGAGGGCCTGCGGTCAGCATCCAGGCTTGAGATGGAGTTTTTTCCTAGAATGTGCTAGAGGCACACACAGAGGATGCCCAGGGAAGGTTGTGATTTGGAAATGCGGAGGAACAGAAAACCCAGGTGACTGTCCTGTAGCCAAGACTCAGGAATCAAGTTAGGAAGCATAGAGGGGAGGACGTCACCCCAGCAGGAGGCAGCTGCAGAGTGGTAGACGGAGCTGTCACACCAGACAGCACAGCTGAGCCTCTGGCTAACACAGTGATATGCATCATGCACAATGTGTTCGTGAGGTGACGCCTTCCCAGCAGCGAGATAAATGTGTATTTACCTTTGTGCAATACCTCCTTTTATCTCAGCCTCACCTGAGACTCTGGGACTCGCTCGTACAGTGCTCACTGGGACACAGAAGCCCAGAGCAAAGCTAATTCAGCCACACCGACATTAAATCCAAGGTCTGGATCTCACTACATAATTTTTTAAAAAGTAATAAGGTATCCAATCACTTAAGAACATAACTAAGGACAGCATCAGTGGACTCATTAATATAATATCTTGACCTGAATCCATTAGCTCAAACCCTTTTTGCCTCTTTTTAGTACACTGAAACATTGTTCTTTGTGGATCTTCTATGTTCATAAATAGCATGGAATAAAAAGTACAGAATATGCCGTCTAAAAAAACTGTGGCAGCTGCAAATGTGAATTTGGTAGGAACTTAATTCCTGAACCAAGATTCCCTCAGTGGCAAAGTAAACTGTTCCTGCTTCTTTATGACATTGCAATTTAGAAAGTGGGAGAGAATTAGGGATCGCTGCGGCCCAACTCAGGGTTCCACTCCAACCTTCATTTTTTAACCAAAGTGAAAGAAGCTCACAATGTCGAGTGATGAGCTCTTGGCGGCCTTCTAGTTAGGGCCCTTTCACAAGCAGCCCATGCCTCCTTGGCCTGCTGCTCTATCCACATAACACAGAGCAGTCACAACTAGCCACACAGATCTACACCTACATCTACTGCAAAACCTTTAAACAAAACCATTAAACAAACAAGCAGCTGTGGGTTATTATGTCCGTTACTAGGAAAACAAACAGACAAAACCAAAATTGTGATTTTTATCTCCTTTATATTTATACCATTAATAAATGTTACAAGATCAAAAATAGATAACCTATGAGGGATTCCTGTTATCAGTCTTTCTTATAAATCTAATATGAGGATGATTTTCTACACATGCCTATCAGGAACCCTCTTATTTCTGCCAGCCTGCTGGATCTCGTCGAGAAGCTTACAAGAGGTTGTCTCTCCCCTGCAGGTTCAGGGAAGCCCCAGTATGTACCCACGGCTTCCCACTCTCCCCTACTCACTCCTGCAACTTAAAGATCTTCCAGGTCTCATCTCAAGACAGTATCTCCATGGTCACGGCAAAGCATTGAGCAAAACCACTATTTTATATTTTCTTTGAAAATATCCTTTAAATTATCTACTATGAATCAAAAAGTGATACATTTATATGGTAAAAAAAAAATTGTCACTCACTTCATACCTTTGGCTCCCTCGCTTGGGGATAGGGAAACACTAACAATTTCTTGAATGTCCTTCTGGAAATAATTCTGTAAATTTTGCATATACACATATTTGGGGGGACTTCAAATAAGAGCATGTTTTGGGGTTCCCATGAATACCCCACGGTTATGATGTGCTCAGCGATTTACTGGAAGGACTCACATGAGTCAAAAAGTTATACTTAGAGCATCTGAGATATATTACTGCAGAAACTCTGGAACAAAGGTATGCATGGGAGGAAATTAGAGAGGTCAGGCATGCCCTCTTTCTCTGTAAGAATTGCACAGACACATTTTTTCTTTCCAGCTGCAAACTACAAAGACATGGGAAGTCCACTCAAATCAGAGTCCAGACTGCTT
>NW_006967669.1:0-764 GCF_000164805.1 Carlito syrichta
TCTGGGTCAGAGTGGGAGAATGGCTTGCAGGTAATGTAGGAGGAAAAAGATGTCCCTTGTTCTTTTTTATATCTTTTTATTTATTTTAGAGACAGGGTCTCACTTTGTCACCCAAGCTGGAGCACAGTGGTGCAATCAACTTCACTGCAACCTCCCAATCCTGGACTCAAGTGATCCTCCTGCCTCAGCCTCCTGAGTAGATGGGTCTACAGGTGGGTGCCACTACGCCTGGCTATTTTTTTTTCTGGCTATTTTTAAAAATGAGTTTTGTAGAGACAGGGTCTTGTTGTGTTGCCCAGGCTGGTCTTGAACTCCTGGTCTCAAGCCAAAATGCTGGGATTTCAGGCATGAACCACCCAGACCCACCATACCTAGTTCTTTACAGAAACCTCACTGAAACAAATGCTGATGCAACTAATTATACCAGAGATACTTTGTCAAGGAAAACAACAATAACTTCATTGTCTTTGGTCATGTTTTGTACATAAAGACTATAATCAAATACAAGAAAGTGGCATCTACTTAATTATAGTGCAAACTTTGTGGGGGAAATTATCTGTCCAAGAGTCAATGCGACCTTCAGACATTACCGATCATTTTCTTGAAGCCTGAGAGGACCAACCAGCCACTGTTAATGTTACAGGATTTCTGATCATAAAAATGGATTGCATGGTGTGTGCCCCATGTTTTAAATTAGAATATTGTGAAAACTGTCCCTCATTAGAAATGCTAAGAGTTTTGTCTTTTTTTTTTTTTTGATAAGG
>NW_006967670.1:0-325 GCF_000164805.1 Carlito syrichta
TATTTACGTCACCTAGTTAAATCACCTGGCTAGACAGCAGGCTAGCTAGGTAGCTAGATAGTTAAGTCAGCTGTCTAGCCCACTGGCTAGCTATTTAAGTCACCTAGATAAGTCAGCTGGCTATCCAGCTGGCTAGCTAGGTAGCTTGCTACCTAAGTCAGATGACTAGACAGCTGGCAATCTAGTTAAGTCACCTAGTTAAGTCAACTTACTAGCCAGGTGACTAGCTATATTGCAATCTAGTTGATTTAGCTGACTTGAAAGTAGGCCAGCTGTTTCAGTCAACTAGTTAAGTCAGCTGGTTAGCTAGCTGGTTACATAATTT
>NW_006967670.1:1673-2515 GCF_000164805.1 Carlito syrichta
AGGCTAGCTGTTCAAGTCAGTTAGTTAAGTCAGCTGTCTAGCCTGCTGACTAGGTAGGTCACTAGCTAGTTAAATGAGCCGACTTGCCAGCTTTCAGCCTTAAGTCAGCTATGTAAGTCAGCTGTCTAGCCAGCTGCTTAGATAGGTTGCCAGCTAATTAAGTCAGCTGGCTAACTAGCTGAATAGCTGGTTCTGTCAGCTTGTTAAGTCTGCTGACAACCTACTGGCTAGCTAATTAAGTCAGCTAGTTAAGTCAGTTGGCTATCCAGCTAGTTAGGTAGTTAAAAAGCTAGTTAAGTCAGATGGCTAGCCATCTGGCTAGCTAGTATTTTCAGATAGATAAGTCAGCTGGCTAGCTAGGCAGCTAGCTAGTTAAATCAGGTAGGTATGTCAGTTAGCTAGCTAGTTAAGTAAGTTAGGCAAGTCAGATAGCTATTTGCTAGCTAGCTAGGTAGCTAGCTAGTTACGTCAGCTAGTTAAGTCAGCTTGCTAGCTAGTTAAGTCAGCAAGTTAAGTCAGCTGCCTAGCCAGCTACCTAGCTTGGTAGCTAGGTAGTTAAGTCAGTGGCCTACATAGTTAGCTAGCTAGTTAAATGACCTAGTTAAGTCAGCTCACTTGCTAGCTGGTTAGCCAAGTAGCTCAGTAGTTAAGTCAGCTGGCAAGCCAGCAGGCTACGTAGGTAGATAGCTAGTTAGTCTACTCACAATCCAGCTGGCTTGCTAGGTAGCTAGGAAATTGTCAGCCTGCTAATCATCTGGCTAACTAGTAGAGTCACCCAGTTAAGCTAGCTGGCTATCTAGGTAGCTAGATAGTTAAGTCAGCATCTAGCCTGCTGGCTAGCA
>NW_006967670.1:3718-4513 GCF_000164805.1 Carlito syrichta
TCGGGTGGCGAGACCTCATCTCTACAATAAATAAAAAAATCAGCTGAGTGTTGTAGTGCATGCCTGTAATTCCAGCTACTCGGAAGGCTGAGGCAGAAAGATCACCGGAGCTCATCAGGTCGAGGCTGTGGTGGCTGGGAGCAGACACTGCACTCCAGTCTGGGCAACAGAGTGAGACTCCAACACAAAATAATAATAATAATAATAAAGCTAGTTACGTCAGATGGGTAACCAGCTGGTTTGCTATTTATTTCAGCTAGTTAAGTCAGCTTGCTTGCTAGGTAGCTAGCTAGTTACAGCAGCTAGATATGTCAGCTAGCTTTCTAGTTAATTCAGCTAGTGATTTCAGCTAGCTATATGATAGCTAGATAGGTAGCTAACTAGTTACATCAGCTTATTAAATCAGCTGGCTAGCTAGGTAGACAGCAAGTTAAATCAGCTAGTTAAGTCAGCTGGCTAGTTAGTTAAGTCATTTAAGTCAACTGGCTAGCCAGCTGCCTAGCAGGATAGCTAGCTAGTTAAGTAAGCTGGCTAACTAGTTAAGTCAGCTAATTGAGTCAATTGGCTAGCCAGCTTGCTAGCTGTTTATGTCAGCTAATTAAGTCAGCTGGCTAGTCAGATGACTAGGTAGGTAGCTAGGCAATTAAGTCAGCTGGCTAGCTGGCTCACTAGCTATTTAAATCAGTGAGTTAAGTGGGCTGGCTAGCCCGGATGCCTAGCTAGGTGGCTAGCTAGTTAAGCCAGGTGGCTAGCCAAGATGACTATCTAGTTAAGTCAGTAAGTTAAGTCAGCTGG
>NW_006967671.1:0-329 GCF_000164805.1 Carlito syrichta
TAGATCCTATTTCGAAACTCTGATTCTTTTTTAGCCTTTTCCAAGATGCCCTGTAGATTTTTGGGATTGAGGACCAGATTCCTTATTCTTTCTTTCCTGTATGTGAGGACTCCCATAACCCGATTCCTAGTTCAAATTCCCGATTCGTGGTTACCTCTGAGGAAGAGTAACATTAGTTTTTGGGTTTGAGGATTCATATAACCAAGATTCCTTATACTTCCTTAGAAATATGATGTGTAGTATCCGGTATATGACGATTCCCATTACCAAGCATCCCACTTCACTCTGCAGGATGACGAGACATTTCCTTGTGAAAGAGAATTCCAATT
>NW_006967672.1:0-489 GCF_000164805.1 Carlito syrichta
ACTAGGAAGGTAGCTGGCTGGTTAAGTCAGCTTGCTCACTAGTTAATCAGTTAGTTAAATCGGCTGGCTAGCAGACTGCCTAGCTGTGTAACTAGCTAGTTAAGTCAGTTGGCTTGTCAGTTAGCTGGCAAGTTAAATAACCTAGTTATGCCAGCTCACTAACCAGTTGGTTAGCTAGGTAGCTAGGTAGTTAAGTCAGCTGGCAAGCTGGTGGGCTATATAGGTAGCTAGCTAGTTAAGTCAGCTGACTATACACTTGGCTAGCTAGGTAGGTAGGCAGTTAGTTCAGCCTGCTAGAATGCTGGCTAACTATTTACGTCACCTAGTTAAATCAGCTGGCTAGACAGCAGGCTAGCTAGGTAGCTAGATAGTTAAGTCATCTGTCTAGCCCACTGGCTCGCTATTTAAGTCACCTAGATAAGTCAGCCTGCTATCCAGCTGGCTAGCTAGGTAGCTTGCTACCTAAGTCAGCTGACTAGACAGCTGGCA
>NW_006967673.1:0-709 GCF_000164805.1 Carlito syrichta
AGACAAGTCTGGTTCTGTGGACCAGGCTCGGGCCTGGTGACACAACTGTCATTCTCAGCCAGCGTCGAAATCGCGAGCTCCGGTGATCCACCTGCTTCAACCTCTGGAGTGGCTGGGACGATGGGCACCTCCACCCCAAACCCGTAAATTGCATGGTTGCAGAGATGGGGTCTCCCTGCATGGCCCGGCTGACCTTGTGCTCCTGGGCTCCAGCCATCCTCCCACCTTGGCCTCCCAGATTTCTGGGATTCCAGCTGTGGGCCACCATGCCAGGCCTCCTGGTTCGTTAACAAGAAAGGATAAAGGCTGAGATCGGGGTCTCACCCTGTCATTTTGGTGCTTTGGGAGGCCAAAGCCAGAGGATGGCCTGAGCCTGGCCTCGCATAACTCGGCGAGACGTCATCTCTATCCTCCATCCCTAATGAGCCAGGCATGTTGGCACGCACCTGTCATTCCGGATCCTTGGAAGGCTGGGGAAAGGCTCACTGAAGCCAGGCGGGTCTACAGAGTGGTGGCCACTAGTGAACCACCGCAATAAAGCCTGGGTAGCAGAGTGAGGCTCTGACTCAAAGACAATTAGGAAGAAAGTGAAAAAAGAAGAGCATCCATTTGTGTATGGAGTAGGGATCGTCATGAACAGACCTACATAATTTGGAAAGGAGGCCCCCACCTTGGGCCTAGAGTTCCCAAAAGAGGGTGGACTGGCAGA
>NW_006967674.1:0-331 GCF_000164805.1 Carlito syrichta
CAGCTGACTAGCCAGCTGGCAAGCTAGGTAACTTGCCAGTTAAGTCATTTTGCTAGACAGCTTGCTAAAAACATAAGTCACCTAGTTAATTCAGCTGAATAGCCAGCAGTCTAGCTATGTAGCAAGCTAGTTAATTCAACTGGCTAAAAATCAGGCCGGCTAGTAAAAACAGTTAGTTAAATCAGCTGGCTAGCTAGTTAAGAAAGCTGGATATCCAGATGGCTAGAGGGGTAGAGAGCTAGTTAAGTCAGCAGATAGCCAGCTGGATAACGAGTTAAGACAGCAAGTTTGGTCACCTGGCTAGCCAGCTGCCTAACATGTTAATCAACTA
>NW_006967675.1:0-491 GCF_000164805.1 Carlito syrichta
AGACCCATACTCTTCTTTTGGTTTTTCTTCATTTGTGTAGATTTTTCTCTCTCTCCCCCTTTCCCTCCCCTCTTTAATTCTGTTTTTGAAGGAAGGTGGGGTTGCTTTTGTTTCACTTCTGCAATATCCTGTTCTTCCTTATGAGGGTCTTCTAGCTTTGTTCACTTTTGAGTTTCAAGTGTGGGCTGCCGACTGTACTTTTTGCAGTTTTGAGGTTTAATTGAGGAGGAAGCTGTGGTTCAGAATGTATATGCTAATTCCAGCATCCACAAACAGGTGTATGAGCACACTGGAACCTATTTCCCTCTGCCTTACAATCTGTCCATGCAGCAGTATGTAGTCTTGGTCCCTAGATCTAAAAGGGGGCATAAAAGAATAAAATAATGGAGGAAGGGGAGGTCAATAGGAAGTTAGAAAGAGAGAATAGCGACAGGGAAAACAGACATACATACCAACTATCAGGTGAGAAAGAGACACAAGGCCAGAAAGAA
>NW_006967676.1:0-388 GCF_000164805.1 Carlito syrichta
CTCCACTGACTGGGCTCTGATGATCTTCCTGCCATGGCCTCCCATTGCCTGAAACGACAGTCATGTGACACAATGCTTGGCTCATTTTTTGGCTTCTTGTAGAGATGAGGTCTTGCCAAGGTGCCCAGGCTGTTGTCAGACCGCAGGGCTCAGGCCATCCTCTCACCTAAGCCACCCAGAGAGCCGTGATGACAGGCGTGAGCTCATGCCCCTGGCCTTCACACCCCTTTTGGGGTCCCACCTGGAAGCCCACTCCATACCAATGATACATGATCCCAGGGAGGGCAGCCAGAGTCATCTGCTGAGCCCTCCCCTTGCAGAGCACCTAGCACAAGGGTATGTCTCTTTCAGGGTGCCTAACACTCCACCCACCTCATTCCCCAGGGTG
>NW_006967677.1:0-3604 GCF_000164805.1 Carlito syrichta
AGATAAAATGGGTCAAAAACTTAGATATGTAAACAGAAAGGAAGAGCATTAGAGGAAGTATACTTGAAAGTATGATAAAACGTTTATTTTTCTTATTATTAATTGATCTGAGATAAAAATTTGTTCAAATTAAGAATACTAACAGTTTGTATTAGCTTATGTAAAACGAAAATGAATAATAGCAATGAAACAATAAATAAGGGGAAAGAATTAGGAATATTTTGCTATTAAATGATTCTTGCACTACACATGAGGTGGTATAGTGCTACTCGAAAGTGGTCTTCTGGGTACGGCATGATGGCTCACACCTCTAACCCTAGCACTTTGGGAGGACAAGGCAAGAGGATTGTTTGAGCCCAGGAGTTCGAAATTAGCCTAGGCAATATAGTGAGAACGTGTCTTTACTAAAATCAAAAAATTAGTTGGACACGTTGGTGTGCATCTGTAGTTCCAGCTACTTGGGAGGCTGAGGCAGAAGAATTGCCAGAACTCAAAAGTTTGAGGTTAAAGTGTCATGATTGTATCACTGCACTTCACCTTGGGTGGCAGTGTGAGAGAAAGAAAGAGAGAGAGGGGGAGGAAGGGAAGGAGGGAGGAAGAAAGAAAGGGAGAAAGAGAAAAAGGGAGAAAAAAGAAAGAAAAAGAAAGGAAAGAAGGAGAAAGGGATGGAGGGAGGGAAAAAAGTCAGAATTGAATTGATTGTAAAGATGTATTACAAACTTTAGAGCAACCACTAAAAATATTTTAAAACATAATTAATATGCTAAAAAAAGAAAGGAAATGAAATATAAAATGGTCAGCCAAAACCAGGAAAAGCAGAGACAAACTGGAAGACAAAAAATAGAAACAAAGAATAAGAACAACAAATAGAAAATGATAACAAATACATTAGATATTAATCCAACAATATCATTCATCAAATTAAATATAAATAGTCTAAATGTACCCTTTAAAATAGTTACCAGAGTGAGTTAAGAACCAAGACCCACCTATATGTTGTCTACAAGGAATATGCTTTAAATATAAATACACACATAGAATAAAAATAAATGAATGGAGAAAGTATACTATTCTAGCACTAACCAAAATAAAGTGGACATGAGTAGCTATATTAATTTCAGTCAGTGCAGACTTCAGAGAAATGAAAGTTATCAGAATTGAAGACGAGTATTACATGATGATAGAAGAAGACATAACTTCTGTAAGAAGACATAACAATCCTCAACATGCATGTGCCTAACAACAGAGTATCAAAATACATAAGATTAAAACTGATAGAACTTTAAGGAGAAATTCACGAATCCAATATCATCGTTGGAGATTTTAACCTGCTTCAATCAGAAATGGACAGATCGAGGCAATAAAAATCAAGAACATTGTTGAACTCAATAGAACCATAAGTCAGTTGGATTTAATTGACATTTATATACTACTTTACCAAACAAAAGCAGAATACACATTTTTCTCAGTTTCTTATGGAACAGTCTCTAAATAAAACATAATTGGGACATAAAACACACCTTAATAATTTTAAAAGAGCAAGCATCACACAATATCTTTTCATAGACAAAAATAAAATTACACTAGAAGTCAATAACAATAGATAGCTTTAGAAAAATCACAACATATTTGAGCCTAAAGAACACATGCAAAAATTACACAGGAGTCAAAAAAGAAAACACAAGGGAAATTTTAAAATATTTTGAACTAAATAAAATAAAACACAAGTTATAAAAATTTGGTAAATATATTGAAAGCAGTGTGTAGAGTGAGATGTGTAGCATTGAGTACATATATTAGAGAACAAAATCTAAAACTAATAATCTGCACTTCCAACTTAGGAAACTGCAAACAAACCAAAAAAATTATATCCAAAGTAGGAATAATAAAATGAATAATTAGAATTAGAGTCAAAATAATTAAAAATGAAAACAGGAGAAAAAAAAGAAATAACTCAACAACAACAAAAAACTTCTTTAAGAAGATCAGTAAAATCAACAAGAGTTTATCCAAGGTAGCTAACAAGTAGAACACAATCTGTTACTGCTAAAAAATAAAATAGGGTACATCACTACAAATTTTATATACCTTAAAAGGATAATGAGGGCAAGTTACAAAAAATGCTATGTCCACACGTTTGATAACCTAGATGAAATGAACCAATTCTTTGAAAGAGACAATCTGTCAAGACTCACAAAAGAAGTAGGACAGTTGTCCCTCAATATTCATGGGAGACTGGTTAAAGGACATTTCCATGAATACCAAAATTCATGGATGCTCAATTCCTTTACATAAAATGGTGTACTATTTGTTTATAATCTATGCATGTCCTTCCAAATAATTTAAATATCTCTAGACTATGTATAATAATTAATATGGGTAAATGGTATGTAAATAGTGTATCATTTAAATTTGTATTATTTTATTGCTATATTTTATTTTTATTGGTATCTTTTTCAGATATTTATGATCTGAGGTTTGTTAGATCTGCAGAAAAAGGACCCTCAGAAGGTTGACTATATGTAGATTAAATTAAATTAATAATTAATATACTTGAAAAGTAGAAATCATTAGTCTCAGATAGGTTCACTTGTAAATTCCATCAAACATTTAAGAAATAAATTATGCCATTTTTCCATGTTATCTTCTAGAAGGTAGAAACAGAAGAATTACTTCCTAAATTATTCTATGAAGCAACCATTGTCCTAATATCAAACCCAGACAAAAACCTGACAAGTAAAAAACACAGAAAAGTTGCTCTTTTAAGCATAGTTTGAAAAATCCTCAACCAAATATTAGTAAGTCAAATCTAACAATCTATAAAAAGGTTATAAAAGATGACCAAGTGGGATTTATCTCAAGAATGCAAGACTGAATCAACATTTGAAAATCAGTTAATGTAATCCATATCCACAGACTGAAGAAGAAAGATCACTTAAACATATCAACAGATGCTGAAAAAACACCTAATCATTATTTAAACAAAAACTATTGAGTAAACTGGGAATAGAGGGTCAATTATTCAACTTGACAAAAAAATCTACAAAAAACTACTGTTAGCATCACATGCACTGGTGAGAAACTAAAAGAAGATATTCCACTAAGATCTTGAGCAAAGCAAGAATGGCCCCTTTATTATTCTTTTTTAATACTGCACTAGAAGTTCTAGTTAATGCAATAAGTCAAGAAAAGGAAATAAACATATACAGAATGGAAAGAAAGATATACAGCTGTCTTTGTTCACAGAAGACATAAATATATATGTAGAAAATACAAAAGAATGAATAAAAAAAATCTCTGGAACAAATAAGTGATTATAGTAAGTTAGCAGGAAATAAGTCAATATGCAAAATCAACTGCTTTTTTATACACCAGCAATGGACAAGTAAAAATTGAATTTAAAAATATAATACCACTGCCACTGCCACCCAAAAAGTTGAAAACATAGTATAGAAATCAAAACATACACATGATCTCTTTGAGAAAAACTCTGCTGAAAAAAGTCAAAGAAGAACAAGATGAAAAAGGAGATATTCCATGTTATTGAATACGAAGCCTTGATATTTTCCAGATGTCAATTAATTTATAGATTAATCCAATTCTA
>NW_006967677.1:5007-5621 GCF_000164805.1 Carlito syrichta
GCACTAAAAGGGGTTGTGTTATCAAGCCACAAAGACAGAGGAAGCATGAATACGTAATATGAAGTGAAAGAAATTAATGTGAAAAGGCAAAACTGTGAAAACAGTAAAATAAATAAATAAACAAATAAATAAATTTAGTACTTACCAAGGATTAGATGTCACACCAAAGCCATGATCTATTAAAAGAAGAGGGAGAGGAAAAAAGAATAGGCAGAGCAATGAGGATTTGCAAGCAGTGAAACTTCACTGTATACTATAAACTTAACAATCTGTGGTTAAAATATTCGACATCTGCGTTCTTTAAGAACAAGTGTCCATGTAAACACACTGCTGGAATCCTCAAGGACCTTGGAGGGGCTGAACATATGCGGGTCCCTGAGCCTGGAGGTGCATCTAATTCATGAAACAACTCCTGCAGGAATGGTCTGTCTGCTCTACTACAACCCAGATTTCAACTGCATGAGATGCCTCGCTTCATTCTTCTCTGCGTCTCCCCTGGATGTAACAACAAACTCCACTCAAAGTCAGCACTTAAAAGGAGCTTATTGGGCACATAAATGAAAGAATGACGAGTCTTCCTTTAATGGTAAGAAAGTCCAAGTCTTATCAAGGGG
>NW_006967678.1:0-768 GCF_000164805.1 Carlito syrichta
AGGGGACTGGAGACCAAGGTCAGACATGGAGGGGCACATGGGCTGAGGCCAGACATGGAGGGGATGTGGAGGCCAAGGCCAGACAGGAAGGGGACACGAGGGCCTAGGTCAGACATGGAGGTGGAGACAGAGGCTGAGGCCAGACCCGGCCAAGGAGAGCCCCAAAGGGCATCGCTGTTCCATCATATAGTCCCCTGTGCTCAATGTGGATTAAAAACCACAAATCACAGGGTCAGCGTCATTGCCACTTGCTTGTTCACCTCCTCCAGAAATACAAACAACAGGACTCCCCACGTGTCTCACTGACTTTGGCTCACGCATCTGTTTCCTAAGACCGGCTGGATGTCCAGTGCCAGCATATACTGCACTGTGCATCTGAGACCACAGAGAGTTGCTCTCCCTGTGCCCCCCAGAGCCTGCCCATCACCCCCTGCCACTGACAATCCCCACCCCACCTCCCCTGCTGAGACATCACCAGGTCAGAGTGCCTCGCAGGGTTCTGAGACCAGGAGAAGCCCACGTGCAGAGGCTCAGAGCTCCAATCCCACCAGGGTCACACTTTGGAAACAGCAGCCACTCAGCAAGGAGGAGCAGATCTGGAACACAGTGTGGTGGACGGCCACAGTGGGAGGTGTGAGAGGGACACCCCAGAAGCGTCTCCAGCTTGTTTCCTAGCACGCACGCACAAGGTCCCCAGGGACACACTCGAAGCAGTTACCTCCTAGCCGCTCCAGGCAGGGTTCCAGGAACCATCTCGTATCTCTGGCT
>NW_006967679.1:0-757 GCF_000164805.1 Carlito syrichta
ACCATGCCCAGCTAAGTTTTTGATTTATTGTAGAGATGAAGTCTTGCCAAGTTGCCCAGACCGGTCTGGAACTCATGGTCTCAGGCAATCCTCTCATCTTGGCCTCCCAAAGTGGTGAGATTACAGACTTGAGCCACCGTGCCTGGCTGTATTTTGTTCTTTTTAATGTTATCATATATAGAATTGCTTTCTTGTTTTTTTGAATAGTTGGTTGTTAGTGTGTATAAAAACACAACTGATTTTGTTTGCAGATTTTATATCCTGTAAGTTTCCTGAATTTAATTATTTGCTCTGCCAATTTTTTGTGTGTGTATGCTTGTGGAATCCTTAGAGGTTTCTACATATAAGATTATGCCATCTACAAACAGAGAAAAATATATTTCTTTCTTTTTTAATGTGTATGTCATTTATTTCTTTCTCTCGCCTAATTTCTCTGGAAAGAATTTTCAGTACTATGTTGAACCAGTGGTGGGAGTATCCTTGCCTTGTTTGTGAAAACTTTTGGCTTGTAACCATTGTTATGATGTCAGCTTTTTATATACAACCTTTCTTACGCTGAAGTAAATTATATTGAGATAAATTCATTCTATAACTAGTTTGTTGAAACTATTTATCATGAAAGTGTGTTGAATAGAACAGAATAGAGAATCCAGAAATATACACACAAATATACAGTGAACTGATCTTTGAAAAGAGTATGAAAGCAGGGCTCGGTGGCTCAGCCTGTAATCCCTCACCTTGGAAGCTGAGGTGAGTG
>NW_006967680.1:0-377 GCF_000164805.1 Carlito syrichta
GGCTGTAAGGTACTGATCTTGGGAGACCCTCATATGTAGTGGGGGTGAAGGGGGAAAGAAATGAGGGCAGAAGGTTTTCAGGCAAAAGGATGTCTTTGTTGACTTAGATTTTCTTTATGTCTTTCTTTCTTTCTTTCTTTCTTTCTTTCTTTCTTTCTTTCTTTCTTTCTTTCTTTTCTTTTCTTTTCATTTCTCACTAGGTTGTCAAGGCTGCTCTCAAACTGCCCAACTTGGGCCATCCCCTCAGCCCAGACCTACCAAACTGCTGTGAACACAGACTTTCCACTTGGTCGACATTCTGGTCTTCCTCTCTGGTCTTGAACTCTGGGTCAGAGGTGGTCATCCTAGCGATTCCTGCCCTCATCCAAGTTTGTCTG
>NW_006967681.1:0-8713 GCF_000164805.1 Carlito syrichta
AGGAACTTGTCCACATCAGCAAAATATCCATTTTTTTAATAAAATGCTTAGTTTTGTTTGAGCTTAAGATAAAGCCTATTTCTAGGGAATATTTTGCTTTCCTGTATTGCTTTATACTAATTATTTAAAAAAACACTTGGGCGAGGAAAAGAATTTTTAAAAGCTTGAAAACTTAGTGTTTTCACAAATTTTTACTATAAGAGCATCAAAGAAAACTGTGCCCTCTAATGCTTCTTAGCAGCATAAAAGTTCAAATAAAATCTCAGACAATTAAGTTATCTCAAAATACTCCCACATTCAGGAAATGCTTGGGCTTCCAAATGGGGAAAACTGACCTTTACCTATATCTATGTTAAAACAAATGCATCTCAAATATTTTGAAAATGAAGTTGATTGATCTATACCTTATTTTTTGCTTCAATATCTGCATAGTGTAAAAGCAGTTTTTCTGCCATTGACACATTCATATTATAGACAGCATAACGGAGAGCAGTGTTGCCACAGATATCTGAAAGATTTGGATCAGCACCATGTTCTAGCAGAACATTTGCAAAATCCTCCTCCTGGCATTGTACGACCTGCCAGTATTAGACCAAGAAATAGATCATAATTTCTTTGAATTCAAAACAAACATTCTGCAGGTTTCACTGACTGGTTATATCTAAATGAGATAAATTCATTTTTATTCTATTTATTTAAATCATGTCCATCTCATGCTGAAAGATTTGGCTACCTTCATCAGAGTTGTTCTGTTTTTGCTATCACAGACATTAAGCTGGAATCCTCTTTTCACCAGGAAAGTGACAACACCTAGACGGCTATTGGCACAGGCCAAATGTAGAGCAGTCCTATGACAATGAGAGCACTTTTTAGAAAATTGTAGTTCACCATCTCAAAACATGTAATAATTCATGTGATTATAAACACTGCATGGTATTCCTCTTCCTTTAAAACAAATATTGAATTACCTTATCAAGAAAACACGGGATTTATTAGCTCTTATTACTCACTGCAGTATATTAATGAAACAGCAGCCTGTTTGAATAGAAAGATCTTGATCTTTGAATTCAGTTTCAACTTGAAACCCAATGCTACTTTTAAGCTCTGTCACTTAACAGGTATTTGCTTAGCTTTTCTGTGCCTAAAATTTCCTTATCAATAAAATATAGCTATCTCACAGGACACCACTTGTGATATTTAAATGAGAATCTACTCAAAGCATTTAGAGAAGTTCCTAGCACAAATAACAGCTCAATACCTGTTAGATATCATAATTATAACTACTACTACAACACATACAACATTTTAATTAAAGTGATACAATTATATCAACTTTGCAATATTTTTATATAATTTATTGATTATAGAGTTGTAGGGTACAAGTGAGGTTTTACTACATAAGTAGATTGCGTGCAGGTGAAGTTTGGGCTTTTAGGTGGTCCTCACTCCCTCTGGTAGTGAACCAGGTACGCTTTGTGTTGTCATGTACCCCGCACCCACCTCCCTCATTCCCTCTCCCAGAAGTATTCAACAAATGCCACTCCCATCCTTGCCATAATGTGGTTCATGTTCAGGGATCACTTATGAGTGAGAATATGCAGTTTTCAGTTCTTTGTTCCTGTGAAAGTTCACTTAATATGATGGCCTCCAATTGCACTCAAGTTGCTGCAAAGGTCATGATTTTGTTCTCCTTGATGGTTGCATAATATTCCATTGTGTATATGTACCATGTTTTCTTTATCCAGTCCACTTTTGATGGGCATCTGGATTGGTTCCATGTTTTTGCTATTGTGAATAATGTGGCAATAAACATGCATGTGCAGTTGTCTCTTTGGAAGAATTGTTGCATCGTAAGGAAGGTGAATTTTTAGTTCTTTGAGAACTTGCCACACTGTTTTCCATAGAGGTTGAATTAGTTTATATTCCCAAGAAAAGTATAGAAGCATCCTTTCCTTTCCACAGCTGTGCCAGCACCTGCTGCTTTTGACTTATTAACAATAGCCATCCTCACCAAAGTCAGGTGATAACTCATTGTACTTTTGGTTTGCATTTCTCTGATAATTAGTGAGGCTGACCCTTTTTTCATATGGCTGCTTGGATATCATCCCTGTTCATGTCCTTTGTACTTTTTAATGGAATTCGGGTTTTTGTTTGTTCTTGTTTTTCTTTTATGTCACCTGAATTCCTTGCAGATTCTGGACGTTAAGTCTTTGTCAGGTGCATAGTTTTCAAATATTTTTTCCCATTCCATGGGTTGTCTCTTTACTCTTTTTATGGTTTATTTTTGCGTGCAAAAGCTTTTCAGTTTGATAAGGTCCCACCTGGCTGTCTTACCTTTTGTTGAATTTGCTTTTGAGGACTTAGTCTTGAATTCATGGTCCTGAATGGTGTTCCCTGAATTTTCTTCTAAGCTTCTTATAGATTGAAGTTTTATATTTAAGTCCTTGGTCCACTGTGAGTTGATTTTTATATATGGTGATAGGTAGGGGTCCAGTTTCATTCTGTAACTAGCCAGTTTCATTCATGTGGCTAGCCAGTTTGCCCAGCACCACTTGCTAAATATGGTTTCTTTTCCCCAATAATTGTTCTAGATGGCTTTGGTTTGGGGGGCTTTTTTGGTTTTTTGTTTTGTTTTGTTTTGAGTTGGAGTCTCACTCCGTCACCCAGGCTGGAATGCAATGGCACACTTACTGCCATCCCAGTGTCAACTTGCTGGGTTCCAGCAATTCTTCTGCCTCAGACTTCCAAGTAGCCAGAATTACAGAAGTGCACTACCATGCCCAGGTAATTTTTTATTTATTGTAGAGACTAGGTCTCACCAAGTTGCCCGGGCTGGTCTCAAACCTGCAGGCTCAGGCAATCTACTCATGTCAGTCTCCAAAAGTACTGGGAATACAGGCTGAGCCACCAATTCTGACCTGATGGCTTTGTTGAAGATGAGTTGGTTGAGGAACAATGTTTTTATTTCTGAAATTTCTGCCCTATTCCATTAGTGTATACACCTATTCCTGTGCCAATACTATGCCATATAGGTGACTGTAGACTTATAATACAGTTTAAAGTCTGGTGGTATGAGACCTCCAATTTGTTCTTTTTGCTAAGGATTGCTGTGGCCATTCATACTCTTGCTTCCATATGAATTTCTCTATTGTCATATCTAGGTTTCCTTTCTAAATAGCTCTCCACCCTATGACCATCTTTCCCTATCTATTATCACAACCTGGGATGAAGTTACTGCAGTACAGCAAGAGCTTTCAAACACATCTCCTAGCTTTCCAACCATTTTAGATAAAGAGCCAATGTGACGTATTTTAAACACAGATCAATTTATATTTAGGTAAACCACTTCAATGTCTTTCCACTGTGTTTAGGAAAACATTCAGCTCCTTACCATGAGCAACAAGGCTCTGTGTGATATAGCCTGGCTAATACTACTTTCTCTCACTACCTACCATCCTGCATATAAACCTTCACTGACAGTCTTCCCTTTGCATAGCTTGTTCTTTCCCAGACTCTGCAGGAATGGATTTTCTTCACTTTCAAAACTCTGACATGTCCTCAGAGAGGCTCCACTCTAACCACCCAAAGTAAAGTAATCATTTCCATTGTATTCTCTGTTGAAGAGTCATTGATTGAAAATAGTAACTTCTGCATTCACAATTTCATATTCACACGTTTGTTTTGTGTCTCTTAGACCCTAAACTTCATGAGGACAGAGACAATGTCTGTTATTCTCCAGTTTTGCTCACTTTTGTTTGCTTTTTGACTTACACTATCTGTTTGTGGTAGGGAAAAACACATCAAAAGGCATGATTTTAATGGTCTTTGTGCAGCTACCAGTATTCTTTAGGTAATTTTGCTTGCGTGTTTTTTCATTTCTCTCCAGCCATGTGTGTCTTTTTCACCTGTTAGTTGGTATGTATGTCTGTTTTCCCTCACACTCTTTTCTCTTTCTAACTTCCTATTGACCCCCAGATTCCTCCATTATTTTCCTCTTTTGTACCTCCTTTTGATTCAAGGACCAAACCTACATACTGCTGCACAGACGGATTTTAAGGCAGTGGGAAATAGGTTCCAGTGATCATACACCTGTTGGTGGATCCTGGAATCAGCATATAGATTTGGAATCACAGCTTCCCCCTCAATAAACCTCAAAACTGCAAAAAGCACAGCCTGCAGCCCACACTCCAACCTCAAAAGTGAACAAAGCCAGAGGACCCTCATAAGGAAGATCAGGAGATTATACAAGTGAAACAAAAGCAATCCAACCTTCCCTGAAAAACAGAATTAAAGAATGAGAGGGAAAGGGGGAGAGAGAGAAAAATCGACACAAATGAAGAAAAACCAAAAGAAGAATATGGGTCTCCCCCAGACCACTGGGAGGGCAGACACTGAGAAAACTGACTTTGGAAAGCAAACAATGAAGAGCCCCTAGAATGAAGGGTCTCAAACTACAAACCAAGATATCAAGACATTAATGGAGAGATTAAAAAGAATTTAGGAGACTCAAGAAGAAAATAGGAAGAAGCTAATAATGGAGATCGCAATAATAAAGAATACTGTGAATGAAAGAAATAAATAACAAACTGATAAACATGGAAAGCAGAATTACCCAAGCAGAAGAAAGAATCTCAGAGCTTGAGGAACAAAATAGAGAAGTAACTCAAACTATTAAAAACACAGAAAACAAGCTCAAAAAGACAGTACAAAACCTTCAAGAGATGAGCGATTACTCCAAGAGGCCTAACCTAAGGGGAATTGGACTTCCTGAGGCAGAAGGAGAGACAGAGACCACACTGGAATCAACTTTCCATAAGATTACTCAGGAAAATTTCCCTTAACTAATCAGTGATGCTAAAATTCAAACACAAGAGATTCAGAGAACCCCTGCAAGACAACAAATGAGAAGACCAACTCCTAGACACATAATAATTTGCCTAAACAAAGTAGGTATAAAAGAAAAAATCCTGAAGGCAGCAAGAGAAAAAGGCCAGGTCACCAACCATGGAAGAACAATCAGAATAGCAGCAGATTTATCTACAGAAACCCTGCAGGCTAGGAGAGCTTGGAGCCCTATCTTCAAAGACCTAAAAGATAAACAATTTCAACCAAGAAAAACCTACCCAGCCAAGTTAAGCTTCATCAGTGAGGGAGAATTCAAATCTTTCCCAGATATCCAATCCCTAAGAACTTATGCTGCCACCAGACCACGTCTACATGAAACACTTAAGAAAGTACTAAACACAGAAGGAAAGGAAAAAAGAACAACATTCTTCACAAGAGTACAGGAAAAAGAATAAAATACACATGAACCAACTCTAAAACCAACAGAAAGACCAAAAAACCAAGTGGAAGAACAACAACTCTATAAGAACTCTATGATAGGGACGAACACTCACATTTCAATGATTAACCTGAATGTGAATGGACTAAATGCACCACTGAAAAGACAGAATGGTAAAATGGATAAAATATCACCAGGCAACAATATACTGCCTTCAAGAGACTCATCTCACTAGAAAGGACATGCACAGACTCAAAGTAAGAGGATGGGAAACAAATTTTCAGGTGAATGGAACACAAAACAAAGGAGGAGTTGCGATCCTAATTTCAGACAAAATACCATTTAAGCTATCAAAATTTAAGAAAGATACAGAAGGCCACTCCATAATGATAAAAGGTTCACTCCATCAACAAGAAATATCTATCAGAAACATATATACACCCAACATAGGAGCACCAACTTTCATAAAGCAGCTTCCAGGAAATCTAAAGAAAGATATTGACTCTAACACCAACATAACTGGGGTCATTAATACCCCACTCACAGCCTAGACAAATCATCAGGACAAAAAATCAGCAAGGAGATCTGGAACCTCAATGTGACTCTTGACCAAATGGACTTAATTGATACCTACAGAACACTCCATCCAAGGACCACAGAATATACATTCTACTCATCACTGCATGGAACGTATTCTAGGATTGACCACATACTTGGTCATAAATCAAGCATAAGCAAATTTAAAAGGACCGAAATTCTACCATGCACCTTCAGACCACAGTGGAATAAAAATAAACATTAAAACCAACAAGGTTCCCCACAAACACACAAAGACATGGACACTAAACAGCATGATGCTAAATAACTGCTGGGTCAATGATGAAAACAAAAAACAATCAAAAGATACCTGGAAACAAATGAAAATGAAGAAATAGCTTACCAAAATCTCTGGGACACCCTAAAAGCTGTAGTAAGATGGGAATTTATATCCCTACAAATGCACATGAAGAAAATGGAATGAGCACAAATTAACAGCCTAAAAAGCCACCTAAGGAAGCTGGAAAAGCAAGATCACAAAAACCCTAATTTCAGCAGAAGAATCCAGATCACCAAAATAAAAGCCCAAATCCAGGACATAGAAGACAAAAAGATAATGCAAAAAATCAACGAAACAAAAAGCTAGTTCTTCGAAAGGATAAACAAGATCGAAGGTCCCCTACCTAGACTGACCAAGAAAAAGAGAGAAAAAACCCAAATAAGCACAATCAGAAACACAAAAGATGAAGTCTCATCTGACCCTGAAGAAATACAAAAGATCATTAGAGACTACTATGTACACTTGTATGGAAACAAACTTGAAAACCTTAAGGAAATGGAGAACTTTCTGACATCACACAACCTGCCTAGGTTGAAACAAGAAGAATTTGAGACCCTAACTAGACCAATAAGAATCAAGGATATTGACTACATAATAAGCAAACTACCTAAAAAAAAAAAAAAGTCTTGGACAAGATGGCTTTCCAGCAGAATTCTACAAGACATTTAAGGAGGAGCTGATACCAATCCCACTGAAGGTACTCCAGGCAATTGAGAAAGATGGAATTCTCCCCAAATCATTTTACGAAGCTAACATCACATTGATACCCAAGCCAGGTAAAGACCCAACAAAGAAAGAGAACTACAGGCCAATATCTTTGATGAACATAGATTCTCAAATTCTCAACAAGATCCTAGCAAACCGGATTCAACAAAACATCTCAAAAATCATCCATCATGACCAAGTAGGCTTCATCCCTGGGATGCAAGACTGGTTCAACATTCGTAAACCCATAAATGTAATTAAATACACGAACAGATCTCAAAACAAAAGCCACATGATTATATCAGTAGATGTAAAAACAGCTTTTGATAAAATCCAGCACCCCTTCTTGATAAAAACCCTCAAACATCTAGGTATACAGAGAACATACCTCAAAATAGTAAAAGGCTATGTATGAGAAACCCATAGCCAGCATACTCCTAAATGGACAAAAAATGGAACCATTTCCCCTGAAAACTGGAACAAGACAAGGATGCCCACTCTCACCCCTCCTGTTCAATATAGTATTGGAAGTCCTGGTTAGAGCAATCAGCGAAGAGAAGACAATAAGGGGTACCCAAATAGGAAAAGAGGTAGTCAAGTTACCTATCTTTGCAGATGACATGATTGTGTACCTTGAAAACCCAAGAGAATCTATCAAAAACCTCCTCACACTGATTAAGGCCTTTGGCAAAATCTCAGGCATAAAATGAATGTGCAAAAGACAATTGCATTTCTCTACACCAATAATAAACAAACAGAAACCCAAATAAAAAGCACAGTTCCATTCACAATAGCCACACACACACACACAAATGAAATAACTTGGCATCTTCCTAACCATAGACGTGAAAAACCTTTACAATGAAAACTACAAAACACAGCTCAAAGAAATCAAAGATGACACAAACAAGTGGAAAAATATTCCATGCTCATGGATTGGAAGAATCAACTTTGTGAAGATGTCCAGCCTACTAAGGCAATCTACAGATTAATACAATACCCATCAAATTACCAGAAACATTCTTCTCAGACCTAGAAAAAACAACACAGGAAATCATATGGAAACAAAAACGACCAAGAATAGCCAGAACAATTCTCAGCTAAAAAAACAAAGCAGGTAGTATCACATTACCAGCCTTCAAACTTTACTATAAGGCTACAATCATCAAAACAGCTTGGTATTGGTATAGGAACAGGCATATAGACGAATGGAATAGAATTGATATTCCAGAAGCAAACCCTCAATTTCTCAACCAACTCATCTTCGACAAAGCCTCTACCACCTACCACTGGGGAGAGGAGAACCTATTCAGTAAATGGTGCTGGGAAAACTGACTGACCACATGCAGAAGATTGAAACAGGATGCCTATCTATCCCCAAACACAAAATTTAACTTCAAATGGATCAGGGACCTAAATGTAAAACTTCAAACCATAAGAACCTTAGAAAATGAAGGACATACCCTCATGGAAGTCGGAACTGACATCCAATTCCTGAACAAAACCCAAAACTCACAGGCCATAAGGAATAAGATAGACAAGTGGGACCTCATTAAACTGACAAGCTTCTGCAAAGCCAAAGAAAACATCAAGAGAGCAGGGAGATAGACTACAGACTGGGAAAAAGTATTTGTCAACTCCAGGTCTGACGAAGGCTTAACATCTTGGATCTACAAGGAACTCAAATGTGCTGAAAGGAAAAAAGCAAGCAGAGCCCATTATAAAATGGGCAAAATATATTAACAGACACTTCTCAAGGAGACATCCGAGCAGCCGACAGACACATGATGAAATGTTCAACCTCACTAATCATCAGGAGAGGCAAATCAAAACCACACTAAGATACC
>NW_006967682.1:0-951 GCF_000164805.1 Carlito syrichta
GTAACCCTTTGTCTGCCGGCCCAGGTTACTTCATAAACCGAGATTGAATGGACCTAACTTATCTAACATTTCACTCGACCCATTACGTGGGTTTCTGTCAATCACGGGCAGCACCCACCAATACCAGGTATTCCCGTACCCATTAGGAGAAATTACCCAATCATGTAAAATCAAGTTTGGAGTTCTTTCCCCTCCCTCTGTAATTGTGCATAAAAACTGCTTGCCATTGTGAATCGGGGCTCTGGTCCCTGAAGCTGCTGCTTCGGGCGTGAGCCCAGACTCGAGCCTGAATAAAGACCCTCGTGTGATTGCATCGGAGCTGGCTCTTTGTGGTCTCTATATCTCTCTCATTAGAGTCTCGGGTTCAACAGAGTAAGAACATAGCTGTAAGGAAACAGAATTAGGGAGGACTAAGGAATAGGTAAACAGGTATAGGTAAACAGGAATAGGTAAACAGGAATTAGGGAAAGGAAAGGAAATCATGATGAATGAAGAGTCTGGCATCTCATTGTCTATCTCGTTAGTTTCAGCTCCTAGATACTACCTAGAAGGGCTGAGGTCAGTTTGCTGAGACAAATATCTCCAAGCTTAAAAATCAAGAGAGTTAATTTCTATGTTTATTTTAAGAATTGCACTCATCGGTTCTAAGGGAAAGTTGGGCAAATTTCAAGAGTAACTATCAAAGAGGTGACTTAGAACTACAGCTTATATAGCATTTTCATCACAAAGCAATACATTTTAGAGTAGTGACAAGGCAAAGAAATGGACCTTGATACCCTAGGGACTGCAAATTGTGGAAAGGCAAACATATGAAAAAGTAATGGGGGTAAATAAAGGCTAATTAGTAAAGTTTTCATATAGATTGCTCTGGTGTCTCCAGGCAAGTGTCTAAGGGTACAAAATCTATTGAGGGAAAATAAAAGATTGTGAAGGACAATGATTAGATAGAAA
>NW_006967683.1:0-695 GCF_000164805.1 Carlito syrichta
ACTTCTAAAATTAACTGAAGTTTCTCACGCAAGGCATACCAGAGACAAGATGCATCAGTATGTCTCTCAAGGAGACAAAGGAGATTTTAATTGTTCTTTTGTTTTTACTTTACTGTATAAACTTGTGGAGATTCTGTCTAGTCTTTGGAGTACAATTCACTGACAGCCTTACATTCTAGATAAGCTTATTCAATAATAAAACTTCTTTCTTTTCTAGATTTTGTGGAATGAACTCCTGCTAGTGGGATCTTTGTTTCCCCAACAGAAGTAAAGATTTGGCTACCCTTAGGTCTCTTGTGTTATTACCTTAATACCATTTGAATGACCTACCATTCCCTAATACCACCTGAATCTTGCCAAGGCTTCTAAAAGTTACTGTGAACATATATTACTTTCTTCATCTTTAAGCAGATAATTACTGAGTTGAGTTTCTGTATAATTTTTGTATCTATAAAAACTGACAATACATTAAGAAGGTATGTTTAAGGTCTGACTTAAATGTAGATTACATGGTAGTAGAGAATGGAGGTAATCTTAGTACAAAGATAAATTATGTGACTGTACATCTGAAGTTATTGTTCAAATATGAACCTCCAGTCAGTGACTACGAGGAAATACAGATTGAGCACCCCTAACTCAAAATCTGAAATGCTATAAAATCTGAACTTTTTGAGTACCAACATGTCACTCAAAGG
>NW_006967684.1:0-549 GCF_000164805.1 Carlito syrichta
CATCGCTTATTTTGACTTATGATTTTATCATTGAAACTGTTGGTCTAGATTAGGTTTGGTGTTTACCTTCTGACTTATACTGTTTCTTGTTTTTTTTGGCCTGTCTCTGTTTAGCTATCAGTATTCTTTAGGAAATCTTTCTTACCTGTCTTTTTTCACTTCTTCCCAGCCCTGTGTCTCTCTCTCACCTGATAGTTGGTATGTATATCTGTTTTCCCTCTCGCACTTCTCTCTTTCGCTTATTTTGACTTATGATTTTATCATTGTAACTGTTAGTTTAGATCACGTCTGTTGTTTACCTTCTGATCTACACTGTTTCTCGATTTTATTGACCTGTGTCTGTGTAGCTATCAGTACTCCTTAGGGAATCTTTCTTACGTGTCTTTCTTCCTTCTTCCTGATCCTGTGACTGTTTTTCACCTGATAACTGGTATGTATATCTGTTATCCCTCTTGCATTTCTCTCTTTTCGCTCATTTTGACTTATGATTTTATAATTGTACTGTTTGGTTTTAATCACCTTAGTTGTTTACCTTCTGACTTAACTGTT
>NW_006967685.1:0-910 GCF_000164805.1 Carlito syrichta
AGTTTTTTCAAGATGAGCTGGTTGAGAATTTGAGGATTTCATTCTCTGTCGTGATCCATGAGCCTATGGACGTATTGTTTTACCAATACTAGGCTGTGTTGAAAACTGTAAACATATAGTAGTTTGTAGTCTGGAACTGCGATAGCTCCTGTTTTTTTTTTTTTTTTTTTTTTTTTTTCTTTTGATAAAATTCTTTTGGCTATTCGTGATTGTTTATGGTTTCTTATGAAATCTTTAATGCAATTTCCAGGTCGGAAAAGAATGATTTTAACTTAATTGTTATTTCACTGAATCTGTAAATTGACTAAAAGGCTAATTTTTACCTTAAAAGAGGTAAGTAAAGTCACGGAAACAAGCATGTCAAATTGTCATTTATGACATCTGTCTCAAAACTTTGACATCATAATGGGAGGAACCTTGACGACTAAACAATCCTTGGACTTCAAGCACTAGTGTATAGTACTCTGACAAATGCGGTAGACGCGGTGGATTTCATTCCCAAGAAGTGAAGATAACCATGCGTTCAAATGGTGAACATATCCCAAAATTTCTCCAGGGATAAGTGACCATTCAAGAATCCTATCAACGAGGTAGTCTTTTTTTTTTAAGCAGTCTTTATTGAGAGGACTGAGATACTCCCAAATTGGGAGGGGACTTGAGGGGATTGCCCACTATGTAGTCTTTTAGTTTTATGATCACGGAGTCCTGTTGGAACTTGGTTATAACACAACCAAATAATATTTTAGCACTTTCTTTAGTTTAGAAACTTTTGGGTGTTTTACTATTGTGTAACAGCCTTTGAGCAGTTTTTCCTACAGGGTTTGAACATTGCTTTTCCTAAGATCATAATCAATTTTTCAGAATTTTCAATATTCTAAATTTTTATACTAATGCAGAGCCCAAATAGTGA
>NW_006967686.1:0-967 GCF_000164805.1 Carlito syrichta
CAAAAGGCTTTAGAATCAGAAGACTCTCTTCATTGTTTTCCTGTTGACATAGAATTTGAACCCCCTAAATGGGAACCTATACCAATGAAATTATTAAAAGACTTAAAAGCTGCTTGTCATGATTACGGCCCAACAGCGCCGTATACACTAGCCTTCTTAGATGGGCTATGTGCTTGGTGGATGACTCCTTATGATTGGTTTCAAGTGGCTAAAGGATGTTTAACAGGAGGACAATTTGTGCTATGGAAAATGGAGTATGAAGAGTTAGTTAAAAGGAAAGTTGTAGAGCAGAATCTTACTAAACGAAGTCCAGAACGGGGTAATGTCACCATGGATATGTATATGGGAGTGGGAGAATATTGTAATACCCAGGCTCAAGCACAATTGCATACAGATGTACTTACGGCTGTGACTGATTTAAGTGTTGTAGCCTGGAAGCGGTTACCTTCTCCCGATCATACCATGCCTGGCCTTACCACTGTAAAGCAAAGATCAGATGAGCCATATGAAGAGTTTATTGCTAGATTGACTGATGCAGTAGGAAAGTTAGCTATAAACAAAGTAGCTGAAGACCTTATTATTAAACAATTGGCTTTTGAAAATGCTTCACCCCCTTGCCAAACCTTATTAAAGCCTATCAAGAAAACTGGGGATTTATCTGATTTTGTAAAAGCATGTGCTGAACTGACTCCTGCATATTTGCAAGGTGTGGCAATGGCTGCAGCTTTTCAAGGACAATCTATGACGCAGGTATTACAGAGGCGACAAGGGCAGAATAATGCTTGTTTCAGATGTGGTCAATTGGGACATTATTCTAAACAGTGTCCTTCCAAGAATAATTTCTCTAATCAAAATGGCAATAATAATACTGGAGGTAACAGGCCTTCTGCTCCTTGTCAACGATGTGGTAAAGGCTTTCATTGGACTAAAGATTGCAAATCCAAAATTCATAAAGATGGGTATGTCT
>NW_006967687.1:0-552 GCF_000164805.1 Carlito syrichta
CGGGTACTTTGCAGATATGATCTGAGTTAGTATATAAGGTTCAGTACATTTCCCTCTCCCATTCAGTTTTTTTTTTATTAAGTCACAACTCCTTTATTTCACCAGATACTGTATATTCAACAGCAGAATTTTAGGCATTAGAGATAAGCTGATAGAGAAAATATTTTGTTCCATCAAATCACATTAACTCTGCCTCACAATTAAACCAGTTCCATCAACTTGTCCTATAGTAGCTCCATACCCTACCAAATTCTTACTAAAGAAAAAATAAAAAATAATGTGCTGGCAATTCAGTAGAATTCTGCTTCATCTTTGTCACTGGACAAAATTAGGGGTATGCCCTGCTTTAATGGAGTTGCTAGAACATAAATAGCTCAAGTTGAGTTAAAGAGGACCCCAGGGACCTGACTGTGCGTTCTCCTCCTGGCTGAAGTGAGAAGAGAGTCCCTTTGTTTGGCAGTGGATGCTTTCCAAATTTAGAGAGTCCTTAATGACTCTTCAACTGCATTACATCCTGAGGATAATTAGTAATGTTGCTGCTTGGCTGTTCAG
>NW_006967688.1:0-684 GCF_000164805.1 Carlito syrichta
CTTACCAAAATCTCTGGGATGCCCTGTAAACTGTAGTAAGAGGGGAATTTATATCCCTACAAACACACATGAAGAAAATGGAGTTAACAGAAATTCACAGCCTAACAAGTCACCTAAAGAAGCTGGAAAAGCAAGACCACAAAAACCCTAATTTCGTCAGAAGAATCCTGATCACCAAAATAAAAGCCCAAATTCAGGACATAGAAGACAAAAAGATAATACAAAAAAATCAATGAAACAAAAGGCTGGTTCTTCGAAATGATAAACAAGATTGATGGTCCCCTAGCTAGACTGACAAAGAAAAAATGAGAACAAAAACAAATAAGCACATTCAGAAACACAAAACATGAAGTCACATCTGACGCTGAAGAAATACAAAAGATCATTAGAGACTACTACGTACACTTGTATGGAAACAAACTTGAAAACCTTAAGGAAATGGAGGACTTTCTGACATCACACAACCTACCTAGGTTGGAACAAGAAGAAATTGAGACCCTGAATAGACCAATAACAATCAAGGAAATTGACTACGTAATAAGAAAACTTTCTACAAAAAACGCCCTGCTCCAGATGACTTTCCAGCAGAGTTCTACAAGACATTCAAGAAGGAGCTGATAGCAATCCTACTGAAAGTATTCCAGTTGATTGAAAAGATGGAACACTCCCCAAATCATTTTACGA
>NW_006967689.1:0-796 GCF_000164805.1 Carlito syrichta
CTCCAGTGTCTTCTGTTCTAGCTAAGCTGACCTTGGCAGTGATTCCCTGTATTATTCTCACAATTCTCCAGATTTCCACCTGGCAGTTTTCATTGTGATTTCAATTCTCTGAAAGATTTTTAGTATATATATAAATGTCACTGTTCTTCTGTTTGTTAAAAAGAAATATAAATCCAACTGATATTAAACAAACTTAATGATATTGTTGCCTTTATTGAGATTTATCACTCCTCAAACTTAGGAATCTATCCACCTTAAACATTTTAAGAATTTTTAAAAATGTCTACATATATATATATATATATATATGTTGAGTTGGAGTCTCACTCTGTCACCCAGACTGGAATGCAGTGGCCGCTCCCGGCCACCGCAGCCTCAACCTGCTGGGCTTTGGCAATCCTTCCGCCTCAGCCTTCCAAGTAGCTGGAACTACAGGTGTGCACTACCATGCTCGGTTAATTTTTTATTTATCATAGAAATGAGGTATCGCCAAGTTGCCCTGGTGGGTCTCGAACCCGCGGGCTCAAGCAATCCACTCACCTCAACCTCCCAAAGGCACAGGATTACAGACTGAGCCACCGAGTCCAGCTATAATTTTTAAATTAGTGCTGCATTCTATTCTATAGTAAGTAAATATGTATTTTCAGATTTTTTCAATGAGTTTGTATTATGCATTAGAAAAACCAATCTGAATTACTGGCATAATTTGTCATGTTTAACACATACAAGCCCATAATAAAAATTATTACTATAAATATTTTTTTGTATGTAAATTAAAATTATATTGCTTAAAGTC
>NW_006967690.1:0-3541 GCF_000164805.1 Carlito syrichta
ACCCTATGATGTGTGTCCAGTAAGTGAGTCTCTTCCATAAATAGTATCCCAGTGACTTTCTTCTATGTCATGGGTAGCTCAGTGACTGGTTCTCCTCTTTAATAGATGCTGCAGTGACTGGGCCTCCTCTATAATGGGTGCCCCAGTGACAGGCCCTCCTCTGTTATCATTGGCACAGTGAAAAAGTCCTCTGTGTGGGTGTCCCAGTGAGTAGTCCTCCTCTATAGAAGCTGCCCCCATGACTGGCCTGCCTCTGTGATGGGTGCCTCATTGACTGGCCGTCCTCTGTGATGCGTGCCCCAGTGACTACCTCTTCTTTGTGATGAGTGCCTAGGGACTGACTCTCCTCTTTGATGGATGCCCAGTGACAGGATCTCTTCTGTGATAGTTGTCCAAGTGACTGGCCCTTATTTGTGATAGATGCCTCATTGACTGGCTCTTCTCAGTGATGGATTCCCCAGTGGTTGGGACTCTTCTTTGTTTGGTGCCCCAGTGACTGGCTCTCTGTGATGGGTGCCTCAGTGACTGGTTCTCCTCCATAATAGGTGCCATAGTGACTGTGCCTCTTCTGTGATGGGTACCACAGTGACAGCCCTCTTCTGTGATTGCTGTCCCAGTGACTGTCCTATTCTGTGATGAGTACCCAGTGACCAAATGTGATGCACCTTTGAGTGCTCCTAATTTGTGATGGCAGTCCTAGTGTTCTGCCTTCCTCAGTGATGGGTGCCTCAGTTGACTGGCTCTCCTCTGTGTTTTGTGCCCAGGGACTAGCCCTCTCTTTGAGGTGTGCCCTGTGCCTGGCCCACCTCTGTGATTTGTGTCCCAGTGACTAGCCCTCCTCTGTGATTGAAGCCTCAGTGACTGGACCTCTTCTGGGATGGGTGCCCCTGTGACAGTCCCTTCTCAGTGATCAGTGCTTTAATGATGGGCACTACTTCCACTGGGTACTTCAGTGACAGGAACATCTCTGTGATGTGTGCTTCAGTGACTCCCCCTCCTCTGTGATAGTGGCCTCAGTAACTGGCTATCCTCTGTAAATGGTGCTAAAGTGACTAACTTTTCTCAGTGATTGCTGTCCCAGTGACAGGGTCTCCTAGATAATGGGTATTCTAGTAACAAGCCATCCTCCATTATGGGTGCCCCAGTGACTGTGCCTCCTCAGTGATTGGTGTGCCAATGACTGACTCTCCCCCATAATGGTTCCCTAGTGACTTACCCTCCACTGTGACGAGTATCCCACTGACATGCCCTACTTTTACAATCTTTATTGACTATTCCTTCTCTGTGATTGAAGCACCAGTGACTGGTTATCATCTCTAATTGGTGTTCCAGTAACTGACCCTCATCTGTGGTGGTATCTCAGAGACTGGCCCTTCACTGTTATATGTGTCCCAGTGACTGGGCTCCTCTGTGATGGATGCCTCAATGGCTGATTCTCCTCTGTGAAGGGTGTCCCAGTGACTGACTCTCTTCTGTGATGGGTGCTCTAGTGAAAGGCCCTCCTTTGTGATGGAAGTCCCAGTGATTGGGCTTCCTTCATAATGGGTGCCCAAATCTTTGACTGTTTTTCCATTGACTGTCTCTCCTCCAAAATGGGTGTCTCTTTGACTTGCCTTCTCTGTGGTGGGTGCCCCACAGTTACTGGCCTTCCTCTTTGATGGATACCCCAGTGATTGATCATGCTCCATAATGGGTGCCCAAGTTACTGACTTTCCTCTGTGATGGGTGCCACAGTCATTAGCCTTACTCCATGATGGCTACCCAGAGACTGGTCCTACTCTGTGATGGGTGTCTCAGTGACTTCTTGACCTCTTTAATGGATGCCCCAGTGCCTTTTCTTCCTCTTGATCAGTGCCCTAGTGTCTAGGCCTCCTTTGTAATGGGTAACTCAGTAAGTCGGCTGTCTCTTTTATCAGTGCTCCAGTGATTGACCCTTCTTCTAATAGGTGCTCCAGTAACTGGGCATCCTCTGTGTTATGTGGCTCAGTGACTGGCCCTCCTCTGTCATAGGTGCCTCATTTTCTGGCTGTCCTCTATGATGGGTGCTCAAGTGACTTGTCCTCTTTTTTTATGGGTGTCCCAGTGACTGGGCTGCCTTGTAGTTTGTGCCCCAGTGAATGGTTCTTCTCCTAATGGGTGCTTTCATGAGTTACCCTGCTCTGTGATTGGTGCCTTATTGCCTGTGCCTCATCTGTGATGGGTTCCCCAATTACTAGCCCTCCACTGCGATTGGTACCACATTGATTGGGCCTACTCTGTGATGGGTGGCCCAGAGAAATGCCCTGCTTTGTAATTGGAGACCCAGTGACTGAGCCTCCTCTTAATGGGTTCCTAGTGACTAGCCCTCCTCTCTGATGGGTGCATCAGTGATTGGCTTTCCTCTGTGATGTATGCCTCAGTGACTGACTTTTCTTTGTAGTGGGTGCCCCGGTGACTAGCTTAATTTGCTTTGGGTTTCTCAGTGTCTGACTTTCCTCTGTGATTGTTTTCCCAGTGACTGACTCTCCTCTGTTTTATGTGCCAGAGTGACTAGCCTTCTTATGTGATGTGTGCCTCAGAACTGAGCCTGCTCCATAATGGGTGATGCGGTGACTGGGCCTCCTCTGTGATTGGTGCTCCAGTGACTAATTATTCTCCATAATGCTTTCACCAGTGACTAGCCCTCTTCTGTAATAGGTGTCCTATTTACTGGGCCTTCTCCATAATGGGTGCACTACTTACTGGCCCTCCTTCATGATGGGTGTCCCAGTGACTGTGCCTCCTTCATAATATTTTTCCCATTGACTGTGTTGGCTGGCCAAATGACTGGTTCTCCACTATGATGGTTGCCTAAATGACTGGCTCTCCTCTGTGATGGGTAATCTAGTAACTAGTATCCTCCGTGATTGGTGACCCAGTGACTGTCTCTCCTCTCTGATGGGTGCCTCAGTGAGTATCCCACCTCTGTGTTGGGTACCTCATTGACTGGCCCTCCTCTTTGATCCGTGCCACAGTGACTGTGCCTCCCCTGTGACTGGAGCTCCCGTGACTGACCTACATGTATGGTAGGTGCTTCAGTGATTAGCCCTCCTCTGTAATGGGTATAACGGTGACTTAGCCTCCTCCATAATGGGTGTCCTAGTACTGGGCCTCCTCTGTGATTGATACCCCCAAGTGACTAGCCCTCCTTTTTGATGGATGCCTCAGTGACTGGCCTTCCTCTGTGAATGGTGTACCAGTGAGTGGCTTCATATATGAGGAGTGCACCAGTGACTAGCCTTCCCTTATGATGTGAGTCTTGGTGACTGGCCCGCCTTAATTTTGGGTGCCCCAGTGACTGGGACTCCTGTATGATATATAATGGGTGCCCCAGTTACTTGCCCTCCTTTGTGCGGGGTGAACCCATGACTGGCTCGCCTTTGTGATGGGTTGCCCAGTGACCGACTCGCCTCTATTATAAGTACTCCAGTGACTATACCTTCTTTTGTTTGGTATCCAGTACTAAGCTTCCTCTGTGATGGGTTCCCCAGTGACTGGCCCTCTTCTGTTATGGCTGTCCCGA
>NW_006967691.1:0-1077 GCF_000164805.1 Carlito syrichta
AACCTAAATCTGATTGCCTATTACATGGAAACTACCTACGTCTCAAAACCTGCCATGCCACTTAAAACAATGAACTACAGTTGCCATAACGACAGCCGGGGACTGAAGCAAGCTGAAAGTTACTGCACGTACAAAAACCAAGAACGTTCTGCTTGACCAAAAGCAACATAATACAACTATTATCACAGTTATAACATCTAATCATAACCCCAAATGAAACTACATACTGGAACAAAAGCTAATCAATCAGTTTACCAGGAAATAACAGTTAAAAATCTTAAGAAGAAAAACAGTTTAGAAAGAAAAAGAGATATAAAATAATTCTGCTGTGCATTTTTTCATAGGATATAATAAGATTCTTATTTTAGACTGTCACTTCCTAATATTGAAAATTCTGTTGTCTTATAATACACTGGTTACTATTCATATGTACACACTTGATGTTATATCCTTGTCTCCAAGGCGACCTTCTGAATAGGCCTTCATAGGCCTCAGCTGTGTGGTTACATATGTTGGCTCCCAACACTTTGTCTTTTCATTGGTGCATTTAGTCCATTCACATTCAGGCCAATTATTGAAATGTGAGAGTTGATCCCTATCATAATGTTCTTACAGAGTCATTGTTGTTGTTCCTGTTTGTTTGTTGTCTTTCTTTTGGTTTTGGGGTCTGTTCATGTGTGTTTTAAATCTTTTTCCTGTACTCTTGTGAAGAACTTTGTTGTTCTTTTTTTCCTTTTCTTCTGTGTTCATACTTTCTTAAGTGTTTCTTGTCAAGGTGGTCTGGTGGCAGTGTCAGTTCTTAGGGATTGGCTATCTGGGAAAGATTTCAATTCTCTCTCACTGATGAAGCTTAGCTTGACTGGGTAGGTTATTCTTGGTTGAAATTGTTTATCTTTTAGAACTTTGAAGTTAGGGTTCCAAGTTCTCCTGTCCTGAAGGCTTTCTGTAGATAAATCTGCTGCCATTCTAATTGGTCTTCCCTTGTAGGTAGCCTGACCTGTTTCTCTTGCTGCTCTTAGGATATTTTCTTTTATACCTCCTTTGTTTAGGTGAATTATTATGTGTCTGGGAGTTGGT
>NW_006967692.1:0-781 GCF_000164805.1 Carlito syrichta
AAAGATGGGCCGTGCCAAAGGAGTAATGCAAGATTGCACCACAGAAGAAAATAAATTTTTTTTTATTGTTTTTTGATTTTGAGTCAGAGACTCACTCTTTCTCCCACGTAGAGGGTAGTGTCATGCTCACAGCTACCGCAGCCTTGGCCTGCCAGGTTCAGGTTATCTTTCTGCCTCAGCCTTCTAATAGCTGGAATTACAGGCACACCTCACTATGCCTGGCTAATTTTTCTGGATTTATTGTAAAGAAGAGGTCTCACTAAGTTGCCCAGAGTGGTCTCAAACCCATCAGCTCTGGCCATCTTCTCACCTGGTCTCCCAAAGTGCTGGGAGTATAGGGATGAGCCACCATGCCTGGACTGAAAGTAAACTTTTTATTCACCTTTTACAGATGGAAAGGTGACTGACACTGAAGCGAGAGTGGCATGGCAGGTTGGAAGTCAGGTATTAAAGGCCTCCAAAGCAAGACTTTATGTTATGAAGGGAAGTTAGACCTTGAGGAAGTATGATCCAAAAGGAAATTCCAGAGCTGCATTTTTTGGTTTCCACAGCAGTCAGATGAATCTTGTATCTTGACATTGCTAGGTATCAACATCTCATGAACTCAGGTGTAGACCTGTGGTTGTTTGGTTGAGTGATACCTGGTAGTCATTATGGTTACCTGACAACAATGTATTGATACAAATGCCTGGAAAGATAGGTTATTAGTAAGTCTGGACATGCTTAAAGGGTTTTGTGTAATCACTGTTATCTATAATCAAAGTGGTTTTTATTATTATTA
>NW_006967693.1:0-5891 GCF_000164805.1 Carlito syrichta
CCACCCTTGCCCCCCAGCATTCCCCAACAGTGTTTATGTTTATCTCTTGATCCTTCCTCTATCCTTAGCCCTCAAACTTTACTTGTGATAGCATTCTGTTCTCGTTATCACATGGTTGATCTCTAGGACAGCTTCCCTCTCCTTTCTATATGTCTGGTGTCCAAGCATCCTTTATGTGGTCTTCCCTGCCTCTGCTTCCATGGGCCCCCAGACCAGGCTGGGCCTGGCACTCCCCATGCTCTCACTGCACCCTGGACATATGTCTGTTCTGTTACTGATTTTATTTCCTTTCCCCTTTTTGAATGTATCTGTATCTCCCATATATCATGTCTCCAGGAGAAAAAACTGTGTCATCTTTGACTTTCCACAATCTCACACAGGACCTGTAAATAGTACCCATTCACTAAGGGTTCTTGAGTGAGACTCTAACATAAAACTCACTAGTTCTTAAAATGTAGCTCATACCTTTCCTTAACAGTTTGGAACATCTAGCATTTGGAACCTAACTTACTTTGTGTCCTGGAAGTTCCTCCTCTATCTGGCCTGCACTGGCCTAGCTCATCTAAGTCAACAATATTGGAAGATAGAACCCATATCTTCTGAGGTGTATCCAAAGGAGACACAGAACTAGCTTGATGACTATTTGTTAACTTAATCCCCAGTGAAAACATCAAGAATGTAAGTGTATCTTGGAAGGAAGATAATGTGGCTTAAGCTTATCTTCTACTTTTCTCCCACTTATAGAGAAAAGTAGACTTCACATCTCAGCAGTTTACTCATGCTTTAGGATGAAGAGGAGTTGTGTTCCTATTGGAATTTCAGGCTTCTGGGTTTTAAGAAACTATTATCTTCAACGAAGTCAGTTTATAGAATTTCATTTATTTCCCCCATTTTATATCTTAATCATAACCACAGTACAAATAATTTGCTGTTCAAATCAAACATTTTATTCTTATTGACTGTGGCTTATGCAATTTGGATGGAAAAAATCACTAACTAGGAGAGGAATGTTTAAACTTTGATTTTATGTTTGAAGCACAGCCTTAGCTTAGACTTAAGCCACATGGATAATGAATTTATTGTCTGCCTACTTAGGGAAAACCACCAGTTTAAAATACAAAGGAACTGTGTTGTGTAATAGCTCTAAGAATCTTATTTTTAATTATTAAGTCTTAAATGAATATTTGAGCAGTAGAAAATTTTGGTTTTCTTGAGTCTTATAAAATGCTTGCCTCAAAAACATTTTTAAAAATCCACCTTGCCTCGGATATCTTTAAAAACCCCATATTTGTGCCAAATTGATTAAAAATTTTGCCCCAGATAAATTGATGAATTTTGGTCAAGTTTGGGGCATTTCTTTATTTCAGTTGGAAAGTACATGAAGCTCAGTGGATTCTTGCCCTCTGACATAAAACCAACTAAAATGCAACAATTTGGGTGTGATTTTCTTTGAGGTTTTATTTTTTTTTCAGTTATAAAATGTGAACCCAGGTCAAGAGGCATATACTTAGAACCTCAATTTCAGTAAGAAAAATATGTATGAACTAAAAGTGGACATTCTTCAGAAAGCTGACTAAGCAGAAAACTTTAACAATAAAACAAGAATATTTGGGAGAAGTGAATGTTTCATGAAATTTGCTTTCTTTTTCTCTCTTCTTCTCGTAGTTCTAGTTATAGAATTCTGCACTAACAGGTTTTTCTATGTGGTACTTCATCTTTTCATTGGTTCTGGTAGGCTCTGTAGAGAAACTACTCTTGCTTTTGTTTTGTTTTTGCCTTTAAAGTCATGACTCTAATTTGAACAACTCTTTTATTTTTTAAATGCCCCTTTTCACAGAGAACTTAGCAAATTTCCTTCAAGGAGTCAGAGTGTAGCAAGCAGGGCCATTGAGCGGTCAGCAGAAGCTGGCTTCCCCTGCATCATGCCATCCAGATGCAGTCACCTTTGGTTTTGGAGACAGATAACTAGCGGTCTGAGGAATGATGATTTGGAACATGGAAGATGTTTGGCACAGGAGCGAGTGCTGAAGACTGTAGGTCTGACTGGTCAGCTCTGCCTGCAGGATCCGAAGGACCAGTGTCAAGGTGTTCTTGCGTACATTTGGTTGCAGGTGTTTTTATTGTATAGTGCTCCCCACAGTGTGGGCCCAAAGAGGACTATTTGCACACAGGCCTAAGGTCACATCTCCAAAGTAAGCTTTATTGACTAGGCGTCATGTGCAGTTCTTCTGAAATCTCCAAACACTGCGTCTTTTCTTAATACCTAGAAAAATGTGACAAATGCAACAATAGTTTGTCCATATGTCCTGTCTCCTCACAGAGAAAAGAAGTATTTTATGACTCTGAGAGTTATCTTATTGCTTTTCAGCCACCACTTGTGCACAAGAGACTAAAGATTTCATCGTCCCAAATTTACTTTAAAAATATCAAACTGGAAGCCGGGCTTGGTGGCTCAGCCTGTAATCCCACACTTTTGGGAGGTTGAGGGGTGAGTGGATTGCCTGAGCCCGTGGGTTCGAGACCCGCCTGGGCAGGGAGACCTCATCTCTACAATAAATCAAAAAATCAGCTGGGCGTGGTAACGTGCGCCTGTAATTCCAGCTACTTGGAAGGCTGAGGCGGAAGGATCACCGGAGCCCAGCAGGTCGAGGCTGTGGTGGCTGGGAGTGGCCACTGCACTCCAGTATGGGCAACCGAGTGAGACTTCAACTCAAAAAAAAAAAAATCTAACTGAACTAACTAAATAAAATAAATATACAAATAACTATAATTCATAACCTTTTTATCTTGGTTAGAAATAAATTAGGCACAGCTGTGACAGGGTGCTTAACACAGCCACAACCTCCAAACCGAGAATGTTAACAGCAGGTTGGGTGGGTGAAGAGTGAAGGAAGGAAGAAGAGTGAGAATCTGCCTAGGGTAAGGGGGAATGGGGCAACATCTGAATTGCCAGTTCAGAAGGAAATAAGTGAGGGATGATTAGTATGCTGACAGAGATGGGGGTTAGCAAAAGATTGTTGCCTTGTAGTTCATAAATAATAACATTTGCCTGGTTGGTGATAATGCATTTCTTAAGTGTGTGTCAAGATTTCAATCAAATGTTCAACTCATGTCATCCTTGGAACCACACACGATCAATGTCACCATGGTCCTTCTCTTTGAGATAAGGTGTATAAGTCTTTGAGATGGTTACTTGACAACAGAACCTTGAAGTGAACTCAGGTGTCTCCAACTGCAAAGATAGCTCTTAATCACAAGGGCACTGAAGACATAAGATGGGATTCAAGTTCCTTGGAGCAAGGTAAAGGACGTAAAATAAAATGATGCTGGGCACAGTGGCTCACACCTGTCAACCCAGCACTTTTGGAGGCTGAGGTGGGAGGCTTGCTTGAGGCTAGAAGCCAGATTGAGGCATGACACCCATGACACCCATTCACATGGTTGCCACTGAATCAGCCACATTTTACAGTGTGATTCAGTTTCTCTGGTTATGCATAAATGTTTCAGTTATAAACTTATTTATATATATTATTTATTATAACATTTATAAAAATAAGAACTATATAAGACTAGAGATAAATTTGACCTTGTTTTTATAAAACTAATCTATCAACCTCCAGTTTGATGGAAATGGTCGCCATTCTCAGTGAGCTTTCAAGGTGCTCGTCAGAAATATTTGTTCAAATTCTGCTGTCCATGTGCTCCCTTACTGAAAACAGTGGTTCACAAATGTATGTGCTGCCAAAAAACAAGGTCATAAGCAAGGTGTGATTGTGAACTTCAAAAATGGAACTACACAAGGGGGTCAGGAAGAAAGTAATGCTATGAAACACAGGATGTTAAAGGATTTTGTAGAGCCGCATGACACACTGTCCTGGGTTGCGTTCAGCCCATGGGTCACAGGTTGGCATGCCTGGTCTAGAGGGAAGTGGCTGCATCTCAGTGTTCAGGGAACCTGAGCCTAACACAACTGGGGACTTCTTAGAAGAACAGAAAGGTATTAGAATGCCAACTATCACAGGACCATGACCAAGGCCATGGCGTGTCGGGCCCTTGGCCTCACAGGAAGTCAAATCTGTGTTGCATCTCCTCTTTTGTCTCAGTGGTTGAGCTGAGTCAAGTGAAGCCAGATCACTTCCAGCTGCAGGGATCTTGGGAAGCAAGTGCCCAGATCTGTCACAGGCTGACTTTGGAGACAGGTATCAAGGACCAGGAAGAAGGGGAGAAGAATGACCGTTGGGTTAGGACCCACCTGTTTCCACTGATGTTTATTCTTCTGCCTCAGCCTTCCAAGTAGCTGGAACTACAGGTGTGCGATAACATGCCCGGCTAGTTTTTGATTTATTGTGGAGATGAGGTCTCACCAAGTGGCCCAGGCAGGTCTCAAACCCGCGGGTCAGGCAATCCACTCACTTCAGCCTCCCAAGGTGCAGGATTCAGGATGAGCCACTGAGCCTGGCTCACTGATGTTTACAACTGAAATGTTTATGCATAACCAGAGGGAATGAATCACACTGTAAAATGTGTCTGATTCGGTGGCAACCATATGAACGGGTGTCATGGGTTGCAGTGTACCCCCAAAATTCAGGTCCTCTCAGGACATGGCCTTATGGAAATAGGTCTTTGCAGATGTCATTAGTCAAGAGCTTTGAAGTGAGTCATGCTCAATTTAGAACGGGCACTAGATCCCATGACTGGTTTCCTTAGTAGAAGAGGAGGTACAGACACACAGAGGAAAATGCTGAATGACCGTGGAGGCGGAGGTCAGAGCTGTGCCATCACAAGCCAAGGGCTATGGGGGCCACCAGGAGCCAAAAGGGGCAAGGAAACGTCTCCTCCAGAGGCTACAGCAGATGCATGGCTTGCTGATGCCTCAATCTGGCTTTTGTCCTCCAGAACAGAGAGATAATTAATTTTTGTTGTAATAAGCCATGGCTTGTAATTTTTAAAGTGACAGCCTTTGGGATCTAAAACAATGAGTTAAGGAGCGTTATCAGTTGGGCTTGCTGACATGCACCTGTAATCCCAGCACTTTGGAATGTCAAGGAAGAAGGCTCCCTTGAACCCAGGAGTTCAAGATCTGCCAGGGCAACATAGTGAGGTGTCTCTACAAAAATTAAAAATGAACCAGGTGTGGTGATGTGTACCTGGAGTTTCAGCCACTCAGAAGGTTGAGGCAGGAGGATCACCTGTATACAGGAGGCCAAGGCTATGGTGTGCCATGATGGCACCACTGCACATCAGCCTGGGTGACAGAGTGAGACCCGGCTCAAAAATGAAAAGAAAAAAAAAAATAAGAAGGGACTGTGTTGTGGGTAGACAAGTCCACAGGTGTCCATCGTGGAATGTATGAAAGGTGCTTGGCAGCAGCGAGAGTCACAAACTCAGGGTGAGAACTTGACCCTGTGTGGTTTTGATGTCTTGCTGAGGAATGGGAACAGTGAGCCCGGTGGAATCCAGACAGGAGAAGAAGCTACGGAAACAGGAGGACATGTCGCCCACCATCTGAGCAGGCTCATGACCAAGCGTCTTTAGTTCATTCCTGAGCCTGCCCACGGGGAGGACCTCTTCTGGATCTTGGCTCCTTGAGCCCTGCCCCACCCTTCCCTTGTGAACCTGAAATGTCCTGTCCCCTCACTCCACTTCTTACCCTTCCCTCGTGAGACTGACCCCTCACACACTTCCCCTTTAGCCTTCATGTTGCAAGAGTGCTATGTGTTTTTGTATTGACTGATAGTATCACGTGTCTTCATTTTTTAGTTTTATTTGTATATTCAATAGATTTTTATATATTTAAAGTATTAAATATGATGTTTATTATATGTTTTAGACACCTTAGACATGTGTGTTCATTTTAGACATATTTATTAGGTATTTCATCTATTTATTAC